>NC_053166.1:150745818-150953318 GCF_016835505.1 Polypterus senegalus
CATTGAAAACGGAAGCAAAAGAAATGTCACGGTGGAACACAAAAGAAAATAGACGCTGCAAGTAATTATAGAACCTAACCCTTTTAATTGGAAAGTTTAGAATGTGGGATTTTAGTAAGTTCGGATAAGCTCGATTCTGCAGGTCTTCTTATCCCCATGATTAAACACATGTCTTGTACCTGCACAAGCTCTGACACACTTCCTTTCCTCTGAGAAGTTGTCTCTGTAATAATTTCTGCATCAGAAATTGAAGGAAAGTAACTGCAGGAGATATTTCACCTCTCTTCTCTCTGCATCAGTAAGGAAATTGGCTTGAGAAAGTCAAGATTATGTCGTACCAATAAGATTGCTTCTTTTATTTATTGTCCATGGCAGCTGACAAGCTGATTCACAGTGACTAGTGCAATAAAACTAGCAGCACTTTGTCTCTTACTGTTTTCCGCCCTTGGCTCCATCAATCCTGTGTCTGTCACTGGAATATAGCTGCACGGTGTACCAGATATCCAGAGGCTCTCACGCTCCACTGGGCCTTATTTTGTTTGCAGGCCTCACAATGTAATATTCATTGCAGCAGGGTGCCACGATAATACAAACCAGAGAGATCGTTATGAGAAAAGAAAATGGGTATAACTAAGCAAAGACCTTGTAGCTCAGCAAGCATGAATTTTAGCAACACAAATAAGCACCTAACGGTCTCCTTTTAATAAATAATTCAAAGGGGTCTGTCCTTCTTGTTCCTAAGGTCTTGATCTCCACTGTTTTATTTGTACTGTGAGGGTTGGAAATAGTCTGTTATGTTGTATTCTCTTCCATTTCTTACTAAAATGGATCACAAATAGAAATTTAAATAACTGACTGATGCTTTGACCATTTGATTAACAGATCCCGGAAGACTGTGTGTCTTTAGGATTTAAATATTGGAAGTTCGCAAGAAATGAGATCATAATGCGAGTGGTAGTAAAATGCACTTGTTTAGTTTCTTTACTTGACTGACTGTTTAAGCATTTGATTACTAGCATGGAAATTAGAATCCATGTTGTACACAGATTTTAATTCATAGAAACTGATATGAGTGAGCAAAGTAATAAAATGCACCGAGAAACTACAGTGTTTAGAACTGCTTGAGGTAACAGGTGAATGTCTGGTGTGATTAGGACAGCGTAACACTGGAAAATGGTGACTTTAGAATATGCTCCCCAGAGTTGTATACTTCTGAAAATGCTGGCTCATCTTTGCATTGTCGACAGGTGAAACTATAGACTTTTGCAAGTGCAGATTCTAATTGCACTCTGATTTGTTTGTAGCCCTACCCTGATTGGGCAGAGTGGTGGCTCTGAGGTAGTGATTTGCACTGGTAATCGGAAGGTTGCAGTTCAAATCCCGTAAACAGCAAAAGTTACTCTTCAAGGCCCTTAACCTGAAATTGCACCCAGCCCTGCATGTAGGCCCTCCAACCTGCAGGGAAAAACCTCTGGGTTGGCGGCAGAATTGGCACTTCAGCCACCATAAAAATCCTCACACTGTTCCACTCCATCTGAACTAGTGTGGTGCTGAGGTGTCACCATTTGCATGGTTGCTTTCAGGTCCTAATCTGGGATCCTGAGTTGATTAGTGATGTGGTGGGTGCGGCAATGTGCTGTATCAGTGCGTGCTCTTAACCTCTTCCCTGATTGAATCCTGCTTATAACAAGTCGCATTCCCTGATTGGTCACCCTTGAAGGAAGAAAACCATATTCCAAAATGGCTGACATAGAGAATTTCCTTTCCATGGCACATGTTGTATTGCTTACCTGTATGTGTCTAAATTGCGTTTTCAGTTTGAATGCTACATATAGATGCGAAAAGCTACTAATTTACTGGTCGCTACTTTTTTGTGCAAAGGCGCACCAGCCCAGTGAAGGCGAACATCTATGTCATATGCATTTCCAGTCGTTTTACTGTGGACAGAGATACTTTTGTGAACAACATGACAACACTAGTGTGGATGGAGATCATTTTATTTTACATAGTAGTGTGAACATAGCCTATTAGAAATGCATTTTATGAGGCTTGTGGAAACTAAAGATGCCTTCATCAAATTTAATAATAATAATAATAATAATACATTTTTTTATTTATAGGCACCTTTCTAAACACTCAAGGACACCGAACAATAGACAAAAAACAGATTATAAACAAAAGTAAAATACAAAAGTTAAAATCAGACAGAGCAAATTGTAATCAAAGAGAAAAAGCAGTCTTAAACAAATGAGTTTTAAGTTTAGATTTGAAAAGTGAAAATGATTCAATATTTCTAAGCTCAGGTGGTAGAGAGTTTCAAAGCTGGGGAGCAGAGCATAGTGCTAAGACGGACGAAGGTGACAGTCAAGAGGATGGAGGAAGAGGATATAAGGGTATGGGAGGGAATGGCAACATGGAGGAGGTCAGACAGATATGGAGGGGCGAGGTTGTTGAGAGCCTTAAAAGTTAGTAGGAGAATTTTGAATTGAATTCAGAACTGAACTGGAAGCCAATGAAGCGGCTGCAAAACGGAAGTGATATGGTGAATAGATGGGGTTCTAGTAATGATGCGGGCAGCTGAATTCTGGACCAGTTGAAGCTTATAAAGAGATTTGCGAGAAAGACCAAAGAAAAGGGAATTGCAATAATCCAGATGAGAAGTGACAAGGCTATGAACAAGGATAGCAGTGGTGTGGGGAGTGAGGGAGGGGCAGATATGAGTAATGTTACGCAAGTGGAAATATGCAGACCGGGAGATGTTACTGATGTGGGACAGAAAGGATAAAGTACTGTCAAGGATGACAACCAGACTCTTAACCTGTGGGGAAGGGGAGACAGAGGAATTAACAGTAACAAATGAAAAGTGATCAGTTTGGGATAATGTGGATTTTGTACCAATGAGGAGAACCTCAGTTTTGTCACTAATTCATTTAAGAAAATTTTAAGAAAACCAGGATTTGATTTCTGCTATGCAGTCAGTAAGTGAGAAGGGTGGAAAGGAAGCAGTAGGTTTGCTAGTGAGATAGAGCTGGGAGTCATCAGCATAACAGTGGAAGCTAATGTTATATTTATGAAAGATATTGTTAAGGGGAAAGAGGTAAATAATGAAAAGGAGGGGCCCCAGGACAAAGCCCACCTGAAGTAACAGCGGTGGGTTGGGATGTGAAAGTTTTAAGCTGAACAAACTGAGTGCGGCTTGAGAGGTAGGATCTGAACCAATCTAGCGGAGTGTGGGTAATGCCAACCGAAGATAATCTATTGAGAGGAGTGGTGTGACAAATTAGTGTCAAAGGCTGCACTCAGATCAAGGAGGATGAGAATAGGAATTAAAACAGAATCAGCTGCCATAAGGAGGTCATTAGTAATTTTTATAAGTGTCATTTCTGTACTGTGGAGGGAACGAAAACCAGACTTGACTGTTCATACAGATTATTTTGAGATAAATATAGGGTGATACTTATAAACAAAGAATGGAAAATTCCTGATTTATTATTAGAATTTTTATAATTGTGCTTTTACTTTGACATTGTACCAAAAAAAATCCTAATGGAATTGATTAAGGTTCCAAATTGTGATAAAATAAAATGCTAAAAAGAAATAAAAAGGTAAGCCGGTTGGGAATGCTCTTTATAGGCACTGTATTTATCCACTTATCAAAGTGGCCTTAAAAGAACAAAGAGCTTGGGTTAAAAGCGGAAGCAGACAGCAGGGAGCAGCAGTTTGGAGTTTGAGAGTGTCTGTATCTTTAATCCATTCCTAGAACTGCGGCCTTTTAAGCCCAGTGAATGTCACTTTTAGAAAAGCAACTGCGCAAAGAAGAGCCGGGGGATCGGGGAGTTGTAGACACTCTATTTAGGGTCCTTAATGGGTCCTTGATGGAACAACACACTTTCTACATTTTCAAGCAAGGCTGATAAGAATTCAGAGTCTGCAAGAAAAGCATCTTAATGCTTCAAAGTCTAATAATAAATAGTCTATGTTTTTGTGTACGTCCCTGGTCACTGTTTGGTAATGTGCACATTTTATTTTTGGTTTGCAAAGTAGCAACCTTTCATATTATGAAGGAGTTTTATCCTGAATATGGCTGCACCCTTTATGGCTTTAACTTTATGAAAAGCAGATCAAAACTATTGACAAGTCCCAATAGTGCCACAGGTTGAGCCTGCTGGTGCAGAGAACACACACATGAAATAAAATGCTGGGTGATGATGTAAGCATAAGTGTATCGGATATGGAATGTATACTTATGTTGTCATTTTTTTGTTTTATTATTAGTATCTGTATGCATTTTTGGATGCAATGATAACATGCCAGACAGCCCCAGAAGAGGTGAGTCTCCTTTTGTACCTCTCTTTACATAATATTAAAATTTGCTCTTTGAAGTGCTTTGTGCTCTTTAATCTGCTCTTTCCAACAACAACATTTATTTATATAGCACATTTTTATACAAACAGTAGCTCAAAGTGCTTTACATAATAAAGAATAGAAAAATAAAAGACACAATAAGAAAAACAAAATAAATCAACAATAATTAACATCGAATAAGAGTAAGGTCCAATGGCCAGGTGGGACAGAAAAAACAAAACAAAACTCCATAATGCTGGAGAAAAAAATAAAAACTTTCTAGTTTGGGTTGTAGTGAGGTGGAAGATCGATCTCTATTTCCTCAAACTACTCGATCCAGTTTTAGGTTGGTAGTGGGCAGGAGACCATCACAGTAGAATCAGAGGCAAGGCAACAAGCCAGCTTTTGAAGGGGAGCCAGACTATCCGGTGACACGCACACACATGCTCAAACTGTGATATTTTAGAATTTCTAGAGTGCTATTTAAAATATAATTTGAGTTCAAATCAAACCCTAATGATGAGAGAATATTCTTAAAATCTGCACATCTGTTAAATATCTGTGCCATTTCTTTCTTTTAAAATAGAAGTAGTCATTATGAAAGATGCTGTGCACCTGGGACTGACTGACTCACTCTAGAACTCCTTTTAATGTTAAATTGATGAAAAGCTTTAGATCCAGTAAAAATGTTCCCTAGTGTTGGTGTAAACGTTGTATTTTAATTATACAGGCTGCAAATTGTAAATGAGAATGTCAGGAAACAGTGCTCATATTTTATTTTCTAATGAGAATTATATTTGACCATTTATGGCATGATTAAAATGATGGCTTTATTGTAAGTTTCTACAGCATGTTGTATGTTGGAGTTATTACTGAAAAAATTGCAAAGCTTGACCAATATTTTTGTGGCATGTTTTCTGTAGGCTTTCCGGAAGTTTGATGAAATGTCTGGTGAACTAGCAGAGCAGCTCCGTATGCTGACAAAACAGGTACTTGTCGATGCACCTCACTTTAAAATCACTAACACAACCTTCATTACTTCCTAAGGTGTGATTAGTCTGTGCTTTATAAATTGGTTAAATGGTGTGATGCCATATGAGAAACACATACATGATTTATTAAGACCAAACACTCTACTAGCAGTGTATAGTGAGTGTTTGCTTCATTGCTTGTATTGATTCCTGGAGGTCATCATTCATTGATAAATTGTTGGCTAATTAAAGACTTCAAGAACAGGCAATCCACTTAAGCTACTTCCATTAAAATTTCCTGGGAGTTTCAGTTCAGTAACAGCAGACTGCAGCCTGCAGATTACCGTGGGGCTGGATGTTGGTGTTGCTCGTAGCTGGATATGTGGGGAGGGCCTAGATGTTGGTGATAAACCATTGCAAAACATTGTCATTGGTCTTTACTTAGCACATTTACATGTGTGAATGTTTAACATCCATGTATTATGCTAATGCTTCTACACCAGTGGATCCCAACCTTTTTTTTGGCCATGCCCCACCTAAGTCAAGTCAAGTTGGGGAGCATGCACTGGTACAGTGCGTTGCCGCACCCACTACACAACGAAACAACTTCGGGATCCCGGTTTGCAACCCACCAGGCAGAAACCACCCTCCGGAAATGACCCTCTATCTGCCACAGCCAGGTGCTACGTGGGCGATCCCTTGGCCTGGTACAGCCACTCGGGTCCCCAACAATGAGGATCTTACGAGCCGGATCACCCTCCAGGAAACGCGCCACATGGCTGTAATGCCGTAATTGCCCCACCTAGGCCTCTCTAAAATCATGATGTTCCACTCTGTAACATATACCTTATTCTTATTATTACCTATTCCTACTCACTTGGAGGAAGCCCATAACGTCATTAATTTGGTCTAAACAAGCTTCTAAAGAACATGGAAACAAATAAGGGAAAGGACAGTTCAAGTACTGACAAAGAAATCACTAAGTAAATGTAAAGTATTACACATAGGAAGTAAAAATATTAGGTTTGAATACACAATGGGCGGTCGGAAAATCGAGAGTACACCTTATGAGAAGGATTTAGGAGTCATAGTGGACTCCAAGCTATCAACTTCCCAACAGTGTTCAGAAGCCATTAAGAAGGCTAACAGAATGTTAGGTTATATAGCACGATATGTGGAGTACAAGTCCAAGGAGGTTATGCTCAACCTTTATAATGCACTGGTGAGGCCTCATCTTGAGTACTGTGTGCAGTTTTGGTCTCCAGACTACAAAAAGGACATAGCAGCACTAGAGAAGGTCCAGAGAAGAGCGACTAGGCTGATTCCAGGTCTACAGGGGTTGAATTATGAGGAAAGACTAAAAGAGCTGAGCCTTTACAGTTTAAGCAAAAGAAGATTAAGAGGTGACATGATTGAAGTGTTTAAAATTATGAAGGGAATTAGTCCAGTGGATCGAGACTTGTATTTTAAAATGAGTTCATCAAGAACACGGGGACACAGTTGGAAACTTGTTAAGGGTAAATTTCGCACAAACATTAGGAAGTTTTTCTTTACACAAAGAACGATAGACACTTGGAATAAGCGACCAAGTAGTGTGGTAGACAGTAAGACGTTAGGGACTTTCAAAACTCGACTTGATGTTTTCTTGGAGGAAGCAAGTGGAGGGGACTGGCGAGCTTTGTTGGGCTGAATGGCCTGTTCTCGTCAAGAGTGTCCTAATGTTTTAATGTTCTAAAGAAATTGTTAAAAAAAAATATATAATCTGAAGTAATATGAAAATACAGTTTTGAAAACATATAATATGTAAAGTGATATTCATAAATATAAAATAACTTTAGTGACAGCTTTTTCTGTAATATTTTGATCATTTTATTTTTGTTATATTGCAAAATTTTATAATCATTGTTACAATTCATATTATTTTAATGGTAAAAACGATTTCTAAGTAGAAAAATTCAAGCCGGTTGTAAAATCATAAATTAAAGGGTTTCTATAAATATAAATAAATATATAAATGTCTCTATGAAAAATAAAAAATATTTGTTTATATTTGCTGTCATTTTTAACAGTGAATTTCTGTTTTTTCATTGTATAAATTGCTTAACATACCTAAATTCTCAAATTGCCCCGTGCAGCCCACGTTGGGAATCGCCGCTCTGCGCCTTTTGTAATTTGTATTTCTGAAAGAGTCTGTTTATCATAACATCGGAAAGTTTGTTATTTCCGTTCTTCATGAAAACATAACATTATAAATTTTTGTGAGTCATCACTAAAAAGTATGTGGAAAAGTGACATATAAAAAAATGAGGCCTGGGAAAGTTAATACGTTAATTTTTGCAGTTAATGTGGCCTCTTTAACACGTTAAAAAACATCCAAGGCCTGCAACAAGGTGGGCGATTGCGTCAGGCAGTGCTTTGGTCAGGGAAGCATTTTCATGTAATTTTTTTTCTTTCATTACAAAACAATAATACAAAAAAAGTTACATGTGAACCTAAAGAATTACTACGTTTAAACATTTTGAGAAATAAAATTTTATTTGAAAGGTTTAAATTACACCTTTCATAACACCTTGCCACATGTCAGAATGTGGTACTGGTATTCATTTCCTTGATTTATATATACCGACATACTGTAAGTGCAGGGAAGTGGAAGGAAGTGGGGCTTATGGTAGTCCTGGAGTAATACTAAAGAATATTAGCGAAGGTAAAACTTACACCCTCTGTCCTTTTTTTTCATGTCTTGTTTCTATAAGAAGATCAAATCAATGTCATATCACATACATGCAAAATATGTTTTCTTTGAGAGGCACTAAAATCAAAATAAGTCTCTAGTTCCTCAGTATCTGCCAGCTAACTTACAGTGCTTATTGAACTAATATAATGACCAAATTCTACAAAACAGAAGTATAATGATTATCCCTACCCATTATTCCAGTTTTCAGTATGTTTGCTAATTTATGCAAAATATGTAACATTACCACCCAAGTAATGCACAGCGTCAGTTTTTAAGAAAGATAGTTGCTGCAGAGAACTTTTTTAGCATGCCAGTAGCAAAGGTGTATGTAGAGCAGTGTTTTCCAACTATTTTTCTGTTGTCACACGGTTTTTGTAACCAAAAAAATCCCAAAGCACACCACGATTCTACCAACCACAAAAGCATGACATCTAAACACTTGCTGAACTGTCCGAAGGGGTGGGACTTTCAGAGATTCTGGCGAAAAAAGGAGCCTGAAGATTGGTGTTCACAGACACAGCATTTAATGAGTACTTTGAGCGCATTTTCCTAGCTGCTTCATCCCTTTGCTCACTCATAAGGCAGTCCTAAACGACACACCTGGGTAGCTCTCATTGTGCACCAGTGGAAAAACACTTGTTCAGAGTATAGTTATAAAGTCATTGATGGTGATGAACAATTGAAGATTGCATTTGCAGAGTTTTAACACAAATTTGAATGTATGCCCATTTAAGAGATGCTTATTTCAATTAAGTCAGTCTTTTAGCAGTTGTAGCAGACCAGCCCAGCTACAGGCAGACACCAAGAACACACAATGTCCAAACCACACACGTTTATTCTCGCCTTCCTTTTTTACACAACCAAGTATAAACCAGCTCATAAACTTCTTTTCCTTCTGCCACCTCCACTCCTCCAGTCGCAATCTCCGTCCTCTGCCTCCCGACTCCGGCTCCCCTATTGGAGTGAGGCGGCCTCCTTTATACTCCACACGGAAGTGCTCCAGGTGCTTCCCCATTAGCTTCCAGCAGCACTTCCAGGTGTGGTGGAAGTGCTGCCTGTGAATCCAGCTCCTCTTCTGGCAGCACTTCTGGGTGTTGCAGAAGTGCTGCATATCTTGCTTCCGGAGCTGTCCAGGTGGTGGTGCCACGGACCCCAACACGTTTGAGCTTCAAAACTCCAAGCCCGATGTAACCCAGGGGGGCTGCCCTCTCATGTCCCTTCTCTCTGTCTCTTGCTTCTCCAGGCCTCCCGGCAGGGCACGATCCCCAGCTATCCATCACACAATGCATTCAAAGTCGACAGTCGTTTTGATTGTATAATTTTACTTTGACACGTTTGTGTCTCATATGCCACACCAATCTGAGAATGAATACTTTGGTTTTATTTTCTTATTGTCTTCTTCTCAACTTGCCTTTTAGGAAATCTTTCAAATTCAGGTTGTACTTGCTCAAGTAGTATTTTATTAAAAGGTCAGGTTTCAGGTTATTGTTGAAGTTTAAACTATGCCATTAAATTTTTAAAAATACCTTTGTGCTGATTGTACATTAATTTTGTGATTCAGTGTATATTTACTTCATGATTTATGTGTTTATTTTATGATTGCATGTTTTAATTTCAGATGCGATTAATCTCAAATACTTCCATACTATTATGGAATTAATTAGTTTTTATTTTTTATTGATTCTTAGTTCTGGAAAAAATATTTTTTTACTGAAGTATTTATTTAAATATGCTTATGTACACAAGTTTCTATCTGAATTTCCTAAATGATCCATATGGGGATTAAATTAATAACTAAACATGGTGAGTTACACATAATTTCCTTTTAACATCCTTATAACAATTTCTTATTAACCTAATGCACTTGCTTGGATTACATTTTACTGCTTTCCTTGAGCACTCCAGTTGACTTAATAATATGTGTATAAATAGATAAATGTAATACATGAATGAGTCAATAAATACCTTGGCAACCAGAGTTTGGTGTTCAGGGGTGATAATGAAAAGCATTTATTCCATTGTGAAAGCTGCTCTGGACCTTTCTGACTTCTGAAGTAGGTTTTTCAGTCTAAAAAGGCTATTCCGCACAATAGAAAATCCCTTTTGCTTGCTAATGATTGCAACTCTAAGCACACAATGTTTGTGTTCATTCATTCTGTGCATCTCCTTGACATTACGTAGCAGCAAGTCTGAAAGCAACCAGTCTAAAAGGATCCTCCCCCTAAACCCCTCCCAACCCCCAGCCCCTGGGCAAACGTGGCCCTATTTTGTCATGGTGGAGTCCTAGGGTCCTATTCCCCGTTTATAGTCTTTATTATGTAGAGCTTAAAAAAACGCCCCCAAATCCCAGACTCTTACCACACTCTGAGGGTTGACTGCTGCTGTAGTTCAGTATTACCCTCTGTAACCCCGAGAAAGTTATCATGTATTCAAGCAGAGTCAAATGCAAGTGTTAACAAAGTAGTATTAATAAATCTTAAGTAGTAATCTTTTCATCTTGCTTAGACTACCAGGTGGCTCTGTCTTGGTCTTTGCTCCAGCATGGCCCTCCTTTCAATGTGACTTCTGAGGTGGTCTTCACCTTAATAGATGGAAAAATGACAGAGATGGGCTGAACTTCTTTGTTACCCCTGTCTTCACCTTAGTATCTCCTGCGTCAACAGGATAAGCCAATTCCCAACTTCATTCCAGTCCTTTTCAACCACAGCTCAGTCCTCCAATCACAGCCCCCATTTTTGGGCTTTCTTCCTGGAGGGAGGAGATGTGTCATAAATTTTACCTGCCCCTTCTATTACAAGCTTTACCATCCTGTTAATGGGCTTTAATTTCAGCCCACCTGTATTCCCCCAGGCTAGCTGACCAGTCATGTTCTGAGATTTTATCATTACTAATTTTAACCTAGTGGGGGTTGATTTGTTTTCAATCCTGTTTTTGTAAAAATTGATCAGTTTGTATGGAATGATTACAATAAAATCAATAAAATAAAAAAATTACTAGTTTTTAACCTTTAGTAATTGTTTTTTTTGTTTGTTCTAAGTACATATTTTTATCATAATATTATTACAAATTCCTCAAGACAAGATCCTACTGTGCCTACAAAGACCTAAGGCAGAAGGTGGTATGGCTCTACCTAACTTTCAATGTTATTACTGGGCGGCAAATACACAAGCTATAAAAACCTGGACATTGACACAAATAGATGAACATACACAGGCTTGGCCCGCAGTAGAAATAAAATCCTGCAGTACTTCTTTATATTCCTTGCTTTGTACCCCAATAAATACAAGTCATCGCCAATATACTAATAACCCTATTGTTCTTCACTCACTCAGAATATGGAACCAATGTAGAAAGTATTTTAAGATAGAGAAGCTTTTATCGATGGCACCTCTGCACGAGAACCACCTTTTTCCACCCTCTCAAACGTATGCAGTTTTTAATGTCTGGAAAACATTTGGGATTAAATCACTTAGAGATCTGTATGTAGACAATGTCTTTGCATCCTACAAACAATTACACTCCAAATTTAACATTCCATCAACACATTTCTTTCACTACCTTCACATTTGAAACTTTGTTAAACAAAACCTGCCCAATTTTCCTCAACTCCCACCTATTTCTATTCCAGAAACGATATTCATCAGTCTTGAGGACTCAGGCAGCATTCTGTAATATATAAAGACATTTTAAAGTCCCTCCCTTTTAAAGATCCCAGAGTACAGTGGGAAAAGGATCTCTCACTCAACATCTCAGAAAAGGAGTGGATGGCAGCAATGCACAGAATTCACTGGAGCTCCATATGAGCAAAGCATACAATTATTCAACTTAAAATTATATATCGAGCACATCTGTCATAAAAGGCACCCCAGGGTGGGAGCCAACCTGTCAACGTTGCAATCAAGTTCCAGCTTCATTGGGCCACGTGCAGCAAATTAACATAATTTTGGGCCAAAATCTTTAAATTCGTACAGCCTTGGTGTCACAATCCCTCCTAACCCATTAACAGCTGTGTTTGATGTACTTCCAGATAGGCTTAAAGTGGAGAAGAACAAAGGAACTGTAATTGTTTTTACTTCACTATTGGCACATAGACTTATTTATAACTGGAAGAATTGTAACTCACCTATTTTAAGTCAGTGGGTAACTGATGATATATATTATCTGAAATTGGAAAAAAATCAAATTCTCACTTAGAGGATCTGTACAAACACTTTTCAAAACCTGGCAGGATCTAATCAATAACTTTTTAGGATAAGCATTTCAATTGAGGAAGTGGATTCTCTCTGGTCTTTTTTTTTTTATTCTATTTATTTTTATTCATTTATTTATTTATTGACTTACTTATTTTTACTATTATTAAAGTTTTACTGTGTTGGCCTAGCTCTCTTTCTCATGGGTGGGGGTTGTTTTTGTTAAACTTTACTGTTTTTAATAAAACTAAGGGGCTTTGCCCTCTGCTTACTTTTCTCGCCAACCCCCCGGCCTGCACTACGTGCCAGCAACTTCGCGTCTCTGCCACTCGCGTATGTGGATTTCATTTTCACCAATAAACAAAACTTTTAATTCTTGCGGATAGGCCTCTTCATTGGAAAGAAACTCTTTTCCCTGATGGCAACACGAATTAGACGATCTACAAGTGTCCGACTTATAAATCCGAAGAATATATTTGATCTCTTTTCGCTGTTCCGTTATTTTACCGAGTAGTAATTTCCGTTTTTTTGCGCTAATTCGATCTTTACTGTCAATTTTTTTTTTTTTTTTTGAGACTTTAAAATTTTCGTACATCCATTATCTCTAACCTGCTCTGTATGTGTATCACACCAACGTTGAATTCTTTACGACGTTCTACTTTGTCATCTACTGTTTGTCTTTTATTTCCAACCCCTGAAGTGGTTAAATCTCTTGGCACAAAGTCTGATCTCACAGGATGTGAAAGTGTCTCTGAGAAAGTCACGTCTCATCTCTCTTCCTAAGATTTTTTTATGATAATCGAGAGATGACATATTTTAATAAAATGTTAAAAAAAAGAAAATAAATCATAATGTTGTGACGTTGCAGGTCCCCTCCAGACTCCCTCTTCACATATGGGAGTCTGTAGAACCCAACACCGTCGATAGTTATGCCTGAGCTAAGATGACAAATGGGGACAAATCTCAGATGAAGCATGGGGATGGTGGAAAAAGTGCTCAGGTGCTTTTATTAAAAGAAAGTCAAAAACAAAACCAAAAAGTGTCCTCAGTGCAGTTTTCTAAAAAACAAAACAGTACATAAATACATCCATAAAACCAGGTGAAAAGTGTGGGGATAAAAAACATAATAAATCCATTAAAATCGGAGGTTAAAATGGAGTCCCTAACTTGTCCCATTCTCTGCACACCTACTTCTATGTCTCCCCGGCTCACCCATCACTCGCGTAGCCGGTGGAGACTCAGCAGCCTCAAACTCCTTTCTGTCGACCCCAGTCTTGGCTGCCTCCAAACTGCGCAGCCATACTGTCTGACGTAGGCTCACCTCCCGTCTTCCTTTGCACTCACTCAGTCGCATCTCGGATGCCTAGGGAGGTCATCTGCCTTGCTTGCCCCATTCCACCCAAATATTCAGTGGGGTGAACTAGCCCCTAGAGCGCAACAGCCTACACTCCTTTGCGGGGCCCTGGCTCATACTGCCTTCTCCTTCCAGGTGGCCAGATTGTCCTCCCAAGACTGCTTTTCAAAGCTTTCTCTTTCTTTCAGTCTTTTTTCCTTTTTTTTTCCAACCGATCCTCCTGTGCCGGCCCGTCCTTATACAGCTCTGTGGGCGCAGCACCTTAATCACACGCTGCAGGAAGCCGATGAAGCAATTGAGCTGGTGTGACTCACCCCCAACTACCTCATTAACTCCCCGTGGTCGTGTAATCTTACCCATGGAGACTAACACGGCTGTCTGGATTGAAAATTGGCCATATTTTTGAAGCCGTGGACCCGCTATAAGTTTTATTTGTCATCTCTAACAAGAATACTGAAATTAGTATATGGACTACTACTGTCGGGATATATGATAACGGCAACAATAAATAAGATGTAAAATACTTTATTTTGTGTGACAACACTGAACGGCACTACTACCTCACAGGTCCATGTATTATAAAAATATATCATCTTCCTTTAACTAATGCAACATTCAATCATTTTAAAATACGAGGGGAAGTCAAAAAGTAAAGGGACATTTGAGAAAAGGGGCATTTATTCTAACGATAGAAATGTGAAACATACCTTATTTTTTTGCATAACCTCCCTGGACTTCAATGCACTTTTCCCAACGTTTCACACGTTTTTTCATTCCGTCGGAAAAAAAGTGTTTCGGTTGCATCTGCGACCAATTTTGCACCGCATCAATGACTTCTTCGTCACTTGCAAATCATCTTCCCCTTAGTGTTTCCTTTAGTTTCCAAACCATGCTTGCAGCCTTACTTTCCGGTTCGTGATGATAAACCCAAGTTTCATCTACAGTAACGATTTGCTGTAAAAATCCATCTCCCTCGCCACGATAACGGGCCAAATGTTTACGAGGCAAACAAAAAGCGAATTACTGCCCTCATTTCCTTCTTGGTACAGATCGACAATGGAGCTGTCATGGTTAATGTTCTGCTACACTCCAACAAATAACGCAAGATTTTTAATGTAACTGGTGTACTTGAATAAGAGCTTATGTTCATAGGAATGGGCAGCAGGAACATTCAGGTTGTAAGAACTGTGGCCAACTCATTGTGCAACATTTCTTCTTTCAAATTTATTCAAGGTACAAGAAGCAAGACATAAGAGAGATGACGAAGCAGTCAAAAGGGCTGTAAATGAATACGATGAAGTCCTGGAAAAGTGAGTGCTGGTGACTCTTGCTTGTTCTCTCTTTTGTGATACTGTTAAACTGGGAAAAAATGTTTCCATTTTGATTCTTTTCATTATCTTTTCTAACTTGTCCTTGTGAAAGAATATCATTAGTCATCAGCCTTGCTGGTCCTTGGGTGAACGCGAGAGCTAGTTTTGTTGGTCTAAAATATTGCAAAAACATCATTTATCTCCTCCACCTGTTTATACAATTGCAGTACAGTGACAGTACGGCATTGCAATTTATTATTTTCATATTCCATTTTTGATTGAAGTAGAAATTTTATTCACACAATGCCTCATATAACATGTTTTAAATTTTTTTTTACATTTTTTTGTGGTGACTAAGTTGCTCAGTGGGTAGCACTGCTGCCACACATGTCTGTGTTCTCTTTGTGTCTGCATGAGTTTTTCTCCGGGTACTCTGGTTTTTCCTCTCACATCCCAAAGATGCATGTTTCATGTGACGTGCCAGTTCTGAATTGCCGTTACGTGAGTGTGGGTCTGTACAACGGTGTCGTTCCTGTGATAAACTGGTAACCCATGCAGCACTCAATCCTATTTTGTTTCATTGTTGCTACCTTGCCACCCTAAGCTGGCCCAAGCAGGCTTGAGGATGTTGTGCTGTTATTTTATGTCACTTATTTAAAAAAAAAAAAAATGCAATCGAGATAAAATTCTCAATAACCTTGTGATCAGTGAGATAGTCCTCAGTAAATAGAATATCACTGGTTTATTTTTCTAAGTAGCAGAAGTTGATTGCAAATCAGAAACCAAAATTTTTAGTTTAACACTGGTCAATGAAGTAGGCACATGTTTGTGATGGGCAAAAGAAGAAACAATGTCAAGTTGAGTACTTTTATCGAGAATCTAAAGTTCATACCCAAACAAAACTTTTAATTATTTCACAATAGAGTCGTTTCTTTATGTTTTAGTTGAAGTTCTGATAAGAATTTACTGCAACTCCTCACACTCTAGTGCAATCTGCTGGGTCACCAATTTAATACATTCACTCCAGCATCACCACCAAAGAGAGGTGTCCACACCAGCAACCAGCACAATACTAATGCTGAGCGAAGTCATTCTAGAAACAACAGAAATTCTGTAGAAAGAAAAAAAAAAAAACAACGAAACAAAAATCCTTAACACTTTGGAATAATTAAAACCAACTGAAGGTCATGAGAATACCCACCTTATAAAGTTCAGACTCCAAATGTTGGATTTCTCTCATTTTTTCAGTGCAGGATTAAGGCAACTCACCAAAAAGTGATTTTTTTTTTTTCAGCCCTTTTTACTGATCTTTATCAGGGGTACCAATGATTGTAAAGGGGAATAAGAACCAGATAATCTGGCATTTCTCCAGTTCTTGTGAACTCCTCATAACAGGAAAAAATGACTGTGTTTGACATCACTGCTAGCACACACATACAGGCACACATTCCCTGTAGTGACTGTGAGAACTGTGGTCTCCTTGCTGATGCCACAACGGTCTTCAATCTGACAGGAAATGAGGCGAATAACCAAACAAAAATATTACGGTGCAAAAAGCCTGACTAGCCTTGTAACTCGATAGCAGTTGTAAAAATGAGCGAGAATAGCTAATATACCAAAAGGAGTACAAGATAGTTTGAATTTAGAATTGCTTCAAGAAGTGTCACAATGACAATGCAGATGCTCACTGTGCACAACTTGTTGACCATACTCAAGGCATGAGCTGCAGGTCGCATGGCACAAACGTCAATCAGATATTTTAGTGTTGTGGGAGAAATAAACAGTCATGCATTTCAATGCTAGTGTTCATCAACATCTTATTCTTTTCCCCTTCACTTTCAGATTTTGCTTGGGTTTAGAGCTTTGGACTGTAAAATTCCTCACACTTTACACTTCAGTTAAAACAGAAATTGCAGTTCACGGTGGTTATTGTCTATTATAATTTTTACCATCTGTAACCCAGCCACATGAAATGCACAAACCAGTGTGTTTCTTCGTGCCAGTCCCAAGCCCAGATAAATTAGGAGGGTTATGTCAGGAAGAGCATCCGGTGTAAAATTTTGCCAAATCAATATGCGGACAACAATACAAATTTCCATACCGGATCGGTCGAGCCCCATGTTAACGACTGCCACCAGAATTTCTTTCAAGCTTTGATCTGTGACCTAGTCTTACCCACATCTCAGCTATGCAGTATGTACGAAGCTAAAAGTGATAAACAGGGGTCAGCAGAGAAAAGAAAACATACCGACTTCTTTTTTTATCAGTGACCTATCAGTAACCTACAAGGATCCATCCATCCATTATCCAACCCGCTATATCCTAACTACAGGGTTACGGGGGTCTGCTGGAGCCAATCCCAGCCAACACAGGGCGCAAGGCAGGAAACAAACCCCTTGCAGGGCGCCAGCCCACCACAGGGCACGCACACACACACACCAAGCACACACTAGGGACAATTTCGGATCGCCAATGCACCTATCCTGCATGTCTTTGGATTGTGGGAGGAAACCGGAGTACCCAGAGAAAACCCACGCAGACATGGGGAGAACATGCAAACTCCATGCAGGGTGGACCTGGGAAGCGAACTCGGGTCTTCTAACTGCGAGGCAACCGCGCTACCCACTGCGCCATTGTACCGCCACAACCTGCAAGGATATGACAGCTAATCACATACTTCTGAAATGAACTGTTTATTTAAGAAGTATAATCGGCAGCTATAATTCAGTCTTTGCCTTCCCAATATGGAATAGTTCCACACATGTATTTAAAAAAAAACCTGCTTCTCTCACACCCTGCAAGCAAGGTCCTGACTAACCCACTCACCTATAGCCCGGATTTGTCCATTTTATTGTGGTGACTGGGGAGGCCGGGATCCCAACAACCTGAAAAAACCTTCCAGAATGGCTAAGTCCCAGTCTCTTTTAGCTGTAGCGCTGGACTCCTCACTGGGATGTATGTTAGAGCCATTGATCTGGATCACCCGGAATTCTTTGGGGGACACAATAAAAAAGAAGGGTAATGATAAAGTGATGTGAGAAAGATGGAAAGAGCATGCAGATGAGAGAAAGACTGAGAAAGGTAGAAAAGAAGTGAATTTGTAAAGCTTGTTGCAAAATGGTAGATTAGAGGGGGGTTCCAGTTTCTTTCTAATAACCAGTAATACTAGACACATTTTCAAAAATTGAAAATAGCTTCACCTAATAAATGTATTTTCTTCTGCAATTCAGGTACATTCCAGTGCTGATGGCTCAAGCTAAAGTCTACTGGAACATTGAGAATTACCAAATGGTTGAAAAGACCTTCCGTAAGTCGGTTGAATTCTGCAACGATCATGATGTGTGGAAGCTCAACGTGGCACACGTCCTCTTCATGCAGGAAAACAAATACAAAGAGGCCATTGGGTTTTATGAACCCATCGTGAAAAAGCATTATGACAATGTAAGTGTCACCCTAATAAAAATCAAGTGTAAGGTATTGGTGCTTAAATTAATATAAAAAAGGCTTTACTTTGCTGTTACTTTTTACAAACTGTTAGTACTCTGAAGATCTTCGCAAGAGATGACAAAAGGTATGCTGGGCTTTAAGGCTTGTTCTTGTGTATAAAGATTGCATATTTTGTATGTTACCTTTATTATTCACCTGCATTAGGGCATAAAGAAACTTTTTTTTTTGTTTGTTTTTTGTGAAAATGATTCATCATTACACTCATTTGATGTTAAATGTAAAAAAGGTGATGTGTTTATTTTTCATGGAAAACTTAAGATTTAATAGAATCAGACGCTAAATCCAAGATGTGATAGCAAGCTCCAATACTTGTAGCTCTGGTTGGCAAGTCAGAAGTTTTCTTCTTTTTAACCATTCTGGTGCGTGTTCAGATCATTTTGTGTGTGTGTGTGTTTGTGTTTGCATTTATTATTCGTTTATTTCCCCCTGGGGACAAATTAAAGTTTATTTATCTGTTATATAGTGCCCTATCTATCTAATCTATCTATCGCCAATGTATCATATGGGGTGCCTTTTAACTAAAGTATCATTTTTAGGAGAAGAAAAGTAAATTGTGTTATTTTCTTCTTGTGTTTGCTATAGTTGGGACAGTGTAACATCCAAGAATGTCCCTGCAAAAGAAAAGCTTCGGTAAAGTGCACTGCTGAATAGTGTGCTTCATTGGCTGCTTCTTCATGACTTTGTGTGTGCATGTTTGACTGCTGCATGCTATCTGTGGTGCAGTTGTTCAATTTTATCCACATACAGACCTTCTGTAATTTATTTACTTTTTTCTTTCTGTGCCCCAATTTAGATTTTGAACGTAAGCGCCATTGTCTTGGCCAACCTGTGTGTGTCTTACATCATGACAAGTCAAAATGAGGAGGTAAGTAGAAACCTTGTATGTGCTCTATACACTTGTCTTTAGGACTTTCATCCATACTGTACATCATCCATTCATCAATTATCAAACCTCATTACTCCAGTTCAGGGTCATAGTGTTTAGGGCTCATACTGGCAATATTAGGCTCAAGGTAGGAACCATCCCTGGTTAAGGTTTTCAGTCCATCACAGAGCATCTTCCTCTCACATGCCGACTGAAACTCATACCAAGTTAATGTAATGTCTACAGTTACCCAAACACACATAGGATGTGAAAGGAAACCCCACATTTCTAGAAATGAAAACCCACACAGAAAGAATGGAAAAATTCCACGCGGCAGTGTCTGGGCTGGGATTCAATCCCAGAACTCTGAAACTACAAGGCAGCAAAACTAATTGTATCATTGAGCTGTCCTTGTGTACTGATTATTTATAATGGAAAATCCAACTACCTGAGTAGTAGTATAGATTGAGTAGTACTTTTATCTTCAAGTAGAAATTTGTGTTTTTTTCACCCATTTTTCTAACCCGCTGAATCCGAATACAGGGTCACGGGGGTCTGCTGGAGCCAATCCCAGCCAACACAGGGCACAAGGCAGGAACCAATCCTGGGCAGGGTGCCAACCCACCGCAGGACACACACAAACACACCCACACACCAAGATCGCCAATCCACCTAACCCAAAGACATGCAGGTTAGGTGGATTGGCGATTCTAAATTGGCCCTAGTGTGTGCTTGGTGTGTGGGTGTGTTTGTGTGTGTCCTGTGGTGGGTTGGCACCCTGCCCAGGATTGGTTCCTGCCTTGTGCCCTGTGTTGGCTGGGATTGGCTCCAGAAGACCCCCCGTGACCCTGTTATGTGTTTTTTTTTCATTTTACAGTATTAAAAATTGCATAAACATTTAGATATAAAGTTAGTCATAACGTAGCTCATAAATGGATGGCAGACAAGCTGAAGTATAATTTTTTATTCATTTTATTAAAAGCAAGTAACATTCCATACAAACAAGTCAAGCTTAGCGAAACTAAATTCAGCCTCCACCCAAAATATTTTAAGAAATTTTGGGCAGTCCTTAAGAAGAGGCAGGATATGTTAAATATGTCTTATTGAGCACTCTGACTGCATTGGGAATAAAGCTGCTTCTCCTTCTGTTTGCTGTGAATTTCAGAGTGTTGTCTCTTCTCCCAGAGGGCAGGATCTGAAAGCAGCTGTTCAAATAGTGTGAATGCACCTCAGTAATCTTTACTGCTTTAACTTTTGACCTATGTACCACATGTAGGAATTCTGTATGATCCTGGGAAATACATCTTCACTTCTTTAAGCAAACAGATACTTTACATAGTGGACACTATCTGTTAAAATATGAAGTGTTTTCATTGAAGTCCACAATGCTTACCAGTATAATATTCAACCTACTTAATCATCACCGAAGACCAAGGACAGTACTCTTCTGTAGTCGATGAGAAGCACTTGGTTTACCTCATGTTTATTTAAAGTTTATGATTCTGGCACCACCTATCCAGCCTCCTGGCCTCTGCCTTAAAATGGGTGTGCTGTCCAATACCTAAACAGAAAAGATGAGAGCCTTACTTTATCATTTGCGTTCCTTGTATTTAAACACTACATAGTAGATGAATGATTGATTACTGTATGTTGACGAGGAAGGCCATGATCCACAAGATGAAATTGCAGTATATGCGTTATTTCTGCTGTTTGGTGCAGACGATGAAACTACAGTACATGTGATATCAGAGAAAATATGCGTGCTGTTTCACCTTATCTTGCAGTAATGGAGACATCCATCCATCCAATGGAGGGGTTCACATCCCCCTCCCACATTTCCTCTAAATGCTCTAGTTTCACATTCCAAAGACATGCAAGTTAGGTGGATTGGCGATGCTAAATTGTCACTACAGTAGTGGGTGTGTGCAAATGTGTTCACCTTGCAATGGACTGGCACCCTTTTCAAGGGATTGTTTCTGGTTTGCACCCTCTGTTCGGATAGGCTCTAGCCCGCCATGTCTCCACTCAGGATTAAGCAGGCTTAGACAAATGGTATGGTATGTACACCTACTATAAAGGAATGGAATGAAATATGCATTTCTGGTCGAAAGTGATGTCAAACTTGATGACTGCACTTACTGATCTCGTCACCCAGGTATATCAATTTACACATCTAGAAATCTTCGGGATGTCAAATTATGGGACTCCATGATGACTTTCCTGCACAGTTTTACATTTCCAAAGTATTCTGAGTCTCTTCCAATAAAGTGCTGCCTTACGGAGCCGGTACCCATGTGAGGGGTTCATAGGTACAGCAGGTTCAGCCACAGTCTCTGTCCTTTTATTTTCTTTTTTCCATTCCATCATGTTATGTAAAACATAAAACATCGGACAGACAAGCTTCTTTTCTGTTTATGAGGTCAAAAACATCCACGATTCCCCATTCCTAAATTATATGCATTGTACTTCCAGTTAAGCGCTCATTAGTTGTCAGTCCTCACACGCGCACAGCTGTCCTTTAAAACATGAGACACAGTCAGACCTGGTTGATTTTATTGGGACGAGTCAAAGACTGAAATCACCGGATATGTCATACTACACGACTGGTGGTCACTGCAGTGTGCCATGACTGCCTACCTGAGGTTATGTAAATGACGTCTACAAATCACTGTAAAAGCTGTGTAATGTGACACTGCCTTAACCCGAACTTGTTGTCCACACAACTCCAATTTTCATTCCTCTGTTTAAATGTCTACAATGTAAAGAAATCCAGTGAAATTATAGCTTTTCCAGGTATAAAAGATGAGCTGCTTTTTCCCATCACTTGACAGAACCAGTCCATATCCCTCACTGCAAGAGAGTTGTGTGCCAAAGTGACTAATCATGATTTTTATTTTATAGGCAGAAGAACTTATGCGGAAAATTGAAAAAGAGGAAGAGCAGATATCCTATGATGACCCTGACAAAAAAATTTACCACCTCTGCATTGTGAACCTTGTGATTGGGTAAGGGCCAGTATTTCACACCTATGACGGTTGGGCAGAGTTTTCAGTAATGAAAGCCAAATGGGCAGTTCACAAAGCAATAACCAAAACTATTTTCATGTTCTTTCTGAGGCTGGTGCATTGCATTTGTTTTTTCCTCGCTACGCTATGTCAGGTGCATACCTCTGTGTGAATGTTAGGCACTATTTTAAATGCTACTATCTAGCAAATCTGGAATTGTTTATTTACAAAGATACTGAATGCCAAACTTACTATTACCCACAATTTCTGTTTCTTAGCCATAACTGCCTGTTTGAAGGGTATGATTTTTACCTCTTATTTATCCCTCAGTATTTTTTTGTATGGTAGACCCATGATTTAACTTGATAATTGAAAAGGGGTGTCCACTATTGCCATAAGTGTGTTAAATTGAATGTGTTTTAAAATTTTTTATTAATAGTGAAATTACAATGTACAGGATGTATTAAAATATTACTATGAAGTATATGAATGAGTAATATAGAGTATTATTATATTGCACAATGAGTAGTATATACCCTTAATCAAGCAAGTCTTTCAATGAGATAGGTGCAGGGTTGCACAAGGAAAACGCTCACTTCATCGCAGTGTGCATCTCTCCTCTAAAATTCCTTTTTTAGGCGTGTGGTACACTGTATAGCTTAATTTAGAAAAATGTAACGCATTGTGTGCTCTATTCGTGGTGGGCTATTTTTCTTTTAAGACAGAATTTTTTTTTTTTTCCTGTGATTCCTGTGATTGATTGAAGATCTGCTATGAGTTTGAAATGCTGGCGACATATTTCTTCAATATGTGTGCATGTCTTGCCGTAGGATGGGTTGCTCCAGTTGGTTTTCCGCTTGCATCTATTGCTGCTTGAATAAGCCACTTTGGTCACGTACCATACTAGAATAAAAATAGGTGTATGAAATGTATGGATGGCTCTTTTCTGTAGGGGGCTAATGCAACATGAAAATTTGCTTTCTTCATGTTAAAGAAATACTCCACCCAAAAATTATTTTTTTGTGTTACTTTAACCATGACTGAGAATATGTTTTAATCTCATATTTTTTTCTGATCGTTTTTCTTTACACAGAGAACCACAGACACATTGTATAAGCCAGGAGTGGGCAAAGTCATTCCCGGAGGGCCGCAGTGGCTACAGGTTTTTGTTACAACCCAGTTGCTTAATAGGAAGTGCTTATTGCTCAAGTAACACTTCTGCTTCATTTTATTTGTCTCACTTGTTAAGATTTTGAACCCTTATTTCTTGTTTTAGTCTTAAACAGCTGTATTCTTGGTTTTTAATTGCTCCTTATTAGCAATAAGATGCAAATGACAAAAAGAAACCAGCATTTCTCCATTTAGCTTGTTTCCATTGACACCTGTGTGTATTGATCATGCACTATTGGCTTTAATTGAATACTTGGAAGGAAAGTGAAGAGAAAAAAGTGAAGCACTGAGAATTACTCCTCCATTTTAGCCTTCAAATCTTTTGGATGATATCCTTAGAAAGGAAAAAAAATCTAGGATATGAGAATGACTTGATATGCAAGAGTTAAACCATTAACAAGCTATGAAATTATATTATTGACAATAATTGTTTTTTAATTAAGCAACTGAGTTGGAACAAAAGCCTGCAGCCAATGTGGCCCTCCAAGACTGACTTTGCCCACCCCTGGTATAAGCTATCAAGTAGTGTTCTTAGACAGTAGGATTTCAGAGGCCTTCAAAACTTGACTTGATGTTACTTTAGAAGAATTAAGTAGATAGGACTAGTGAGCTTTGTTTGGCTGAATGGCTAGTTCTCATCTAGATTGTACAGTAATAGGGGTCTATGGCAAGGTTTTACTTGCTGTGTGCCCGCAGGTGGCACTGGTGTGGCAAACTGTAGCACACAGGGAAAAAACCCACTGGCACCCAAAAAGGTCAAAATGTTGGGCTCCAAAGTAAACTAACTTGTCCATATGTTCCTAGTATGCAAAATTTGGTTCCGATTGGGTGTCAAAATTGTGTAGAATTGCAGAACAGTGAGTTGATTATAAACCAGTTAGAGGCAGAAACAGCCCTGCTAAATAGCGTGTAGCAATGGAAAGGTGCCAGTTGATTAAAGCATCACCATGATTAGGTGAACAGCAAAGGATTTTGAATAAAGACATCCAACAAAACAAAGACCAATTGGGACAGAGATGTGAAAGACAGACCGACTATGAGAGACAGAGAAAGATATAGAGGAAGGGCACAAAATGATAGATAGATAAAGGCACTTTATAAAAGATAGATAGATAAAGGCACTTTATAAAAGATAGATACTGTAGATAAAGGCACTTTATAAAAGATAGATGGATAAAAGCAGTTTATAATACATAGATAGATAGGTAGATAGATATAGATGTGAAATGCACTGTATAATAGATAAATAGATAACACATCACTAATTTTTGAATATTATTTAATTAAATAAAGACTTACTATTTGTTTTCCCTCTGTGTCTCATTCTCTGTACCACTGGTTCACAAGACATGATTTACTGAATGCCCAGCATCCTTGATCATGCCGAAGGTGGTATTGGCACACAGCATCACATGCAATGTAAAAGCTGGATGAATTCCAACAAGACAACAGTTGGATGTTAAATCATTGTGACAGACCGCCTGCCTGGCAGCAGGGTACTGCAGCTGCTCTTTTCATCATCTTGTTCAATTTCTTTAGAAGAAAATACAACAATAAATGATATGGATGTAGCAGACAGTCATTGTTGTCCCTGCTTCCCTTAGTAACCAGATATTTCTTCCAAGTGTTTCTGTGTCTGACCTTCTGCTCCAGATGCATATCTTACAGCTTAAAACTTTTTCTCAAATCGTGTTTAGACATTATAAGTAGAAGTGATAATACTTTCATATATGTGTGTGTGTGTGAGGGTATAATGCAAGATAAACCTATGAGTAAATGTGTAGTAAAACGGACTAAATACATCTGCCCAGCCATTTAAGCACAAGTCACCTGGAAGCACTGAATGCTCACTGTAAGCTCATTCTGAAAATGCCCAGGTGGCGACAGGTGCTTTTGATTTTACATGTAAGGGTAGTGCATAGTGCGATGAAACTTTGAGCCAATGAGGGCAATGTTATTTGGTTGAGAACTGAATTTGATGTGTGGCCCCATTGGAGTAGACATTTAAATTTAAATGCAACAAATTAGTTCTGATTATAAATTCAAACTGGGAATTTTATGTTTTAATGAGAGTTGCAACAGCAGATGTCAAGTGATGAGATAAAAAGAATTGCGCCTTAATCAGGGCAAAACTATCAGAGGATTTATCCATCTAATTTCAACCTGAAATTAAAACACTTCTTTTTCTGTGAAATATAGATTTTCAATATCTTTACCAAAAGCTGCAGAATAAGATCAGCAGATTTTATATACAGCGTTTCATACAGAGATAATAAAGTTGCGATGTTTAATGTCTAATGAGAATTAGCCAGATGTAGACAGAAAAAAATAAAAATGCAAGAACTATTTATAGCGGCACTGCATATGTATGATTAGTGCATAGTAAAAAATTATGCAGTGGCTGCATAGAAAGCACCATTTAAATAATATGGTGAATATTGTGAATTTGTTTAGTGCATAGATACAAAAATGTAAACTTTTAAAATACACTTCAAACAGGTAAACATATCACAAAATACATTTGTGGTATATTCTGTGGAAATGGGGGGGTTGTCACAGTGGTATAGCCCTGTGTGTTCACTGTTCAGGGTTTGAATCAGTCTTTGTCAGTCATTGTCTGTGTGGTGTCTGCTTGGCTTTTTCTGCCAGAACTCCAAAGACATGTAAGTTGAATTAACTGGCAACTGTAAACTGGCCCCAGTGGGAATGTACAAGTGGGCCCTGAGAAGGACTGGTGCACTGCACATGGTTGTTTGCTGCCTTGCACCTAGTGCTGCTCCCTACAACTATGATTTAAGATAAGTGGGTGTGAAAATGTACTTACAAATGTATGTAAGTATATCCATTGAAATCTTAGTAAAATTATTGAATCAGTCATTTTAATACTAAGTAATTTAAGGCGAGGTTTCTTCATTTTTTTTTTCCTTGTGACCCAATCTTCCCTTTCTTAGTGTCTTAAGACCCAGTCCATGATGACTGTCAGACCTTCCCCCTTGGAGAATCACCACCAACAATCATAGCAGAGCAAGGTCAATTTCTTAAACATCTCACAGCAACCCTTCGAGAGACACTTCACAAACCATATGTGACTTTTTCCTATTAAATACAACAGTGAGTCACAACCCTTCACAACACACCCATACTTTAAGAAATGCTGACCTAGGGCATGGGCAAGATTTTCTTCTGAAAGAAATGTAATGCCTTTTACAGTATAAAGTAGTAAGGGTTGTAAGTGAAGCTGACTGTGATGAAGTATGTCTGGGGTCCGCATTGGGTCTGAGCAAGTGTTCAAAAAAAAAAAGTGTAGACCAGAATTTGTGAGTGAAGGTGTGCTGGAGGAAAGCTGTAAGGCCGCAGAGAACATAATATGGTAATTGGCTGATTGCTCGTTTACATGTACGAGCACAGTTGGCACAACCATCCCTCGTTAGTGTTATGCGGTTCGTTTTGTGCATCCACACTCAACGGAGTATAAAAATAGTCTGAGTAGATCAGAACAAGAGGGGAAAAAATATAAAGAAAGAGAAAACTGTGGAGAAAGAGAAAGGGAGAGCAGGGTCAGGCCAGTGCCTAGAAGAGGAGGCAAAGCAGTCAGGGATGCCCCCTGGTGGAACGAGAAGAACAGCACTCTAGGAGCAGACCAGTTCTGCTAAGCAGCTCGGATCATGGGCTCCTGGGGTCTTGTTGGACATATGGAGGTGGCAGGGCAAGAGACCTGGACTTGAAGTGTCCCAGTAGGTACGAAGCTGGGATGGGAATCAGATGTGTGGGTGAGCAGGGGAGATAAGAGAGTGGAGTACTCGGAATGAGATGGAAGAAAGTTGATCTTGACTTTTGCTTTATTCCTGGGTTTAGCTCTTTATTTATGAGATTTATTTGTTTTTTTGTTTTTTTTTGTTTTCTGGCACTGTGCTGTTTTTATAGACTATTCTTTGTTATAGATTATTATTTGTTGAATGCACTGCTTGCTGTAAATAAACACAATACAGTATGCACTTTTGCACTGTTGTGTATCCTTAGTCACCTAGTCCATCTACGGTTATGACTGGCAATATCCCAGGATACGCACAATGACATTCAGCATTACTGTTCAGAGACAACAAAGAGAGCCTTAACTTGATGTCTTGTCACTTTGTTTTTCTACAGGACCCTTTATTGTGCCAAAGGAAATTATGAGTTTGGAATTTCCCGAGTTATTAAAAGCTTAGAGCCCTATAATAAAAAGGTAAGTGTCTGTGGCTTTACTTGTTTCTTGTTAAAGTGCATGGAATCTCTTAGTATTGTTTGTAACCAGTTTTGGTATAGGTAGCTTGCAACCCTCAGAGGATGGTGTCTCTTAGTTAATACGACATTTGGGAATGTCTTACATTGATGAGTGCAGCTGACTGTTGATTTCATAGACCTGCTTAGCATCCATGCCAGCCCTTCACAGAACCCCCCCACCCCATGTATACACCAACACTCTAATGGAGTCAATGTAGTACCACTAATTTACCTACACGTACATTTTTAGGATGTGGGATAACATGCAAACTCCAAACTGACAAAACCAAACACCAAAATAAAACCCATGACATTAAATAAGTAATGCAATAGCACTAATGCACCATCATGCCACCCTTAAAAATGTTTGTAATTTCAAAATGGAATAAATTGGATTTCTTTAATTGAAAGTCCTTACTTGTACATTTTGTTCTTCTGCTTTGCAGACATGATAAAAAGTAATGAGAAAAGACACAAATGTATACATATTTAAGTAAATTACAGGAGTGTGTGGGGGATCTGAAGACTTCACAATGTCTGTTCTTTTTAATGAAGTAATCTTTAACTTAATTAAAAAAGGGATACAAAAAGATGATTGTCTGTTTAGCCTTCCTTTCCTAGACTTGGTCAGTGGAACAAATACACTGTCTCAGAAGATTTGGTTATCTGTAAACATTTTTTTGTTTTGTTTTGTTTTACTGTCTGATTATATGTTTTCATGAGGATGGTGTAGTAATATGATAAAAAATATACACTTAGGAAAAATATAATACTTTAGAAACCAAATGGTATACTTACTACTGGTTAGAACTAGTATTGATAAAATCTCAGGAACAGACTGGCCAGCTAGCCTGTGGGAATACAAGTGGGCAGCAATGAAAGGCTATTAACAGGCTGGCAGGTGGACTCAAGGAGGTTGAAGGCTTTGCATCAATCCATTTCTAACTGGTTTGACAGGGTCTGTCTGGAGTCAAAGGGACTGGATGAGTTTATAAACTTTTAGAAATTTAAGTATGGACTGAGTCATACGAAAACAGGGCTGGAATGAAGCAAGATGCCTGCACTGTGAAAACACATTGGACCAGGAGAAACATCAAGGAAGGCAACAACAACAACATTTATTTATATAGCACATTTTCATACAAAAAAATTGTAGCTCAAAGTGCTTTACAAAATGGAGAATAGAAAAATAGAAGACACAGTAAAAAATAAAAATAAGTCAACATTAATTAACATAGAATATTTGGGGTCAGTATGGATTTTAAAGCCACTATGAATAGTTATTATGATGAATTGAATATACAGAGTATCAGGATTAAGTTAAAGTGAAGTTAGGAGAAAGCCATGTTAAAGTAATGTGTTTTCAGCAGTGTTTTAAAGTGCTCTACTGTATCAGCCTGGCGAATTCCTATTGGCAGGCTACTCCAGATTTTAGGTGCATAACAGCAGAAGGCCGCCTCACCACTTCTTTTAAGTTTTGTTCTTGGAATTCTAAGGAGACACTCATTTGAGGATCTAAGGTTACGATTTGGAATATAAGGTGTCAGACATTCTGATATATAAGATGGGGCGAGATTATTTAAGGCTTTATAAACCATAAGCAGAATTTTAAACTCAATCCTGAATGACACAGGTAACCAGTGTAGTGACATCAAAACTGAAGAGATGTGCTCAGATTTTCTTTTTCTAGTTAGGATTCTAGCAGCTGCATTCTGCACTCTTTGCAAATGATTTATGTCTTTTTTGGGTAGTCCTGAGAGGAGTGCGTTACAGTAATCTAGTCGACTGAAAACAAACACGTGAATTAATTTCTCAGCATCTTTAAATGATATAAGAGGTCTAACTTTACTTATGTTTCTTAAGTGAAAAAATGCTGTCCTAGTGGTCTGATGAATATGCGATTTAAAATTCAGATTGCAGTCAACAGTTACCCCTAAGTTTTTTACTTCCGTCTTAACTTTTAATCCTAATGCATCAAGTTTATTTCTGATAACCTCATTGAATCCATTATTGCCAGTTAGTAAAATTTCAGTCTTCTCTTTATTTAGTTTGAGAAAATTACTATTGATCCATTCAGAAATACCAGTAAGACATTGTGTTAGTGAATCAAGAGAGTCGGAGTCATCAGGTGCTTTTGATAAGTACAGCTGTGTGTCATCAGCATAGCTGTGGTAGCTCACGTTGTAACCTGAGATAATCTGACCTACCATAAAGACAGGATTAAGAAAAGAAACTCTGCATTGGCTATGCAGATGAGCCATGTTACCTGTTTCTGCAATTTTCCATCGTGAAGAGTGGCCATCAAGGTCTGAGCCACACTAGGCCTGACCACAGACTAATTCAACATACTGAGATAGAGAGCCACTTGGTAGTAAGCATATGAGACGCAAATTGAACTGCTTACCAGGTTGTATCATTTTACCAACACACATTGTACTCTGCTGTTTTGGGCATGTTATCTGAAATATATGATGGATAAGTGTGTAAATTTCTCTCCTGCATTTTATGATACTCTTGTCTAATTGTCTGGGGTTACAGATGTGAAAGAAATGGGGAACATGCTGAACTATAGCAGCAGTCAATCATTAAAGTGTAGTAAAAGTTTGGGATTTGGGGCATTGTGTTACTGTCTACATAATACAGGTTGAGTCACAATTATGTTAACATTTGAATGGCGGAAACAATTTATTCCAAAACATACTTCTTATGTGCAAGATGATTTACATGATTGTCTTAACCTGTTCGCCATCCTGTTCAACATGTACCATATGTGGCATATAAATTGTCCACAAAAATTGTATATAAGTACAGTATATACATAGCAGTACCGTTATTGTTAACACAATTTTGATTCACCCTGTAAAGAGTTTAAGGTATAGTAAAGTTTGACCCTAGGGCCCTACCATGATGAAACACTTGGCGCAGGCAGTGACATTATTTTGGGGTAACCATGGTTTACACCCTGTTTGTGAATACTGTTTTGATGAGTGTGTATGTGCGCATGTGTTACGTGATTGTAAGGCATCTGGTTTTTGATTGCCGCTATCTTTCTCACAGGGTTAGTAGACTGAGGTGGGCACCACAAAAGAAAGAGAGTAAACACATGTTGGTTAGAAAGTTTCTCTCGAGTACTCCTCTGTGTTGTTTGTGCCAAAGATAGTAAGTCCCTATGTGAAGAACTGAGGAGTGACCGGAGTTACAGACATCACTCCTAATTAGTGCTTAAGTGGATGGAGTGTACGTGTGTATATAGAAAACAGGGGCACCTTGGGACCCTACCACAAAAAATATGTCATTGATATGCCATTGTTTCTTAGTCATGAAGAACCATTCAGGTTGGGGAGAAATTAATATTAGTATTGAGTACCTGAAATTTGTAATAGATCCTAAAGCTCGACTCAAGGATAAATATATTTTAGGGACAAAAAGTGAGAAACTCGGTTTGATTGCTTTTAAAATGTTTCTATGTGCTGGTGAGGCACATCCTGGCAGCACTTGGTGCCAGGCAGGACACCACCCTACACAGGACGGCGGTCCATCACAGAAATAATAATAGGTATTTCAGTATCGGTTTCTGGTAAATAGGACTGTGTGTTAGTTTGTGTGGCCGCCAGGGACAGGAGTAAAGTTACTGGTCTGATCTCTTTATCCATGTGGCTACCTGATGCAGCCAGAATAGCCCAGAACTCTCTGCAACTCAGTATTGAAAAAGGCAAGTTTAAAATATGAATGCAAGGCATGCTGTCTGGTGATTAAAGATATGCTTTACAGATGAGTGTCTTGTCGTAATTGATTATTACCCTTCTGAGCTAGCAGTGCTTCTCCTGATTAAACAGTTACTACAGTAACACTATTTTATAGTTGGATTAATAAAGATATCCCCGTGTCACTTAACACATGGATGCAAGTCTGATGGAAAATGCTAGCTTCTTTTTAAAGGAAGCTGAACATGAGGATTTAGACAAATGTTTTGTATTATTTTAAAATGCATAGGAAAGTTCATCTTGGAGGGTCTAAATGTTTTTGTGTTGTGTATGGTTTCAAGTAATTAGCCTTCCCTTAGTAGTGTTATTGGGTTGAGTTTATAAAGCTTGTTTTATCCATAGTCTGCCAACTATTCTCAGGCTCTGACAATTTTACTACATTAGCACAAGGCTTATTCCCATCTGGACAAAACTGACAGAACCTTCCAATGTGCCATCCAGCCATCTCTGTTAATGGTTAAGCTCAGGGACATGCAAGGTGGACAAGCCTATGGTGTCCTGGATAACGGACTACCTGTTAGACAGACTGCAGTTTGTGATGCTTAAGGACTGTGACTCTGATGTGGATGTGAGCAGCACTGGAGCACTACAAGGAACAGGCCCATCTCTGTTTCTGTTAATCCTGTACGCCAGGTCATGTCACTTGCAGAAGTTCTCAGGTGATTATACACTAATGGGTTTTATTGATAAGGGGGAAGAGACAGTGGAGAGAAGTCAGATGGAGAAATTTGAGAACTGTCTCTACTGTGTATGGGATGTACTCTCAACAAACTGCAGGTTGTAGAGGAGGAGAGAATAAAGACAAAAGTAATGGCAATTATGAACAATTCTGCATATCAGACACACCAGCAGGACTTTAGCCAGCAAATTATTATGGCAGAAGTTGGTCAAGAAATTCTACTAGGGCTCCTTTATACCTACGGCAATGGGCTTTTTGCTGTGCCTCACTAGCAATGCTCTCTTATCTTTAGCAAAACCAGTTTTTTTTCTCCTGTTTTTAAATGTTGCATGTAGTTGAGGGAGGTGGTTGTTATTTCTTATAATATTTCTTGTGCTTCTGTAAAAAGCTAAATTTCCCCCTTGGGACAAGTAAAGCCCTGTCTGTCCATCATTTTGAATTATTTCATTCACTCCAAGGTTTCATTTAAAATGCATACAATACAGAGAAATAAAACCTAAAGTATCTGACTTAGGTTAGTTACCCCTCCTCAGCTCATCTAGGGAGTTTATAAAAAAAAAAAATGAAGAAAAATTTGATATTAAATAATCTCTCAAAAATATCGTAAAGGTTAACAGTTGTTCATTTAATTGAAGACAATGCTGGTAAATGTCTGCCAGATTCTAAAAACTGTTGAATTCTTTTTTTTTTTTTTTAAAGTGAGTTTCATTTTTTATAATTTTAATTGAAATAGGGTATAATTTTGTTACAATAGCTGATGTATGATCCTTCTAATTAAGCAAGCCAAAATGAGGTGATCGCAATGTGATATAAGTTCTCATGGCAGATTGTTCATTAAGTAGTCGCGTCCTGTCGAGTGTCACTCCAAATGAAGCTGCTGGAAGCAAGCTGATAAGCAAGCACAGATATTATTATTTTACTTCAAAACCTCAATATTTCTGTGTGTGCTTAAAGGAGCACATCCTTATATACTGCTTATTGATGATGTTAATAATTTATACTTCAGAATTACTTACCCCTCATTTCCTTAAATAAAAAATGTCCAGTAAATACTCATGACTAGAAAAGTGCATATAAAGAGTGATGTAGACTGTAATATATACATCAAGTATATATAAAAATAGTTTCTTCTGTATTATACCAGCTTTCTTTTTAGTCATTCTGGTTTATATTTGAGAGTGTTTGTTATGCCATAATAATTATTTATTATTGAGCTGCTGATAAAAGACATATTTCTCCAACCTGCAGGGAAAAATATGGGGGTTGGTGGCAGAATTGGCACTCACACTGTTCAACTCCATCTGAACTAGTGTGGTGCTGAGGTATCACCCATTGCATGGCTGCACTTGGGTCCTAATCTGGATCCTGAGTTGGTTTGTGGTGGGTGCGGAAATGCATTGTATCAGTGTGTGCTCCTAACCTCTCGTCTCTCTCTCTCTCTCCATCTGCTTGCCTGTCTTTCTGTCATGTAGTGCCTTTCTTATCAATCTGTCATACTGTATAGTGCCTATCTATAATGTAGTCTCTTTCTTAGCTGTATATCAATCCATTATACACTGTGTGCACAATTATTAGGCAAGTGAGTATTTTGACCATATCATCATTTTTAATGCGTATATTCCAACTCCAAGCTGTATTAACTTGAATGCTTATTGGATTTAAGCACATCAGGTGATGTGTATTTGTGTAATGAGGGAGGGTGTGGCCTAAGGAGATCAACACCCTATATCAAGGTGTGCAGAATTATTAGGCAGCTAGTTTTCCTCAGGCAAAATGGGCCAAAAAAGAGATTTAACTGACTCTGAAAAGTCAAAAATTGTAAAAAGTCTTTCAGAGGGATGCAGCACTTTTGGAATTGCTAAGATATTGGTGTGTGATCACAGAACCATCAAACATTTTGTTGCAAATAGTCAACAGGGTCGCAAGAAACGTGTTGAGAACAAAAGACGCAAATTAGCTGCCAAAGATTTGAGAAGAATCAAACGTGAAGCTACCAGGAACCCATTATCCTCCAGTACTTTCATATTCCAGAGCTGCAACCTACCTGGAGTGCCCAGAAGTACAAGGTGTTCAGTGCTCAAAGACATGGCCAAGGTAAGGAGGGCTGAAACCCAACCACCACTGAACAAGAAACATAAGTTGAAACGTCAAAACTGGGCCAAGAAATATCTGAAGACAGATTTTTTTCAAAGGTTTTATGGACCGATGAGATGAGAGTGACTCTTGATGGACCAGATGGATGGACCTGTGGATCAGTAATGGGCACAGAGCTCCACTCCAACGTGGAGGTGGGGTACTGGTATGAGCTGGTATTTTTAAAGATGAGCTAGTTGGACCTTTTGCATTGAAGATGAACTCAAAATCAACTCCCAAACCTACTGCCAGTTTTTGAAGACACTTTCTTCAAACAGTGAAACAGGAAAAGACCATGATTTTTATGCAGGCCAATGCTCCATCACTTGCATCGAAGTTCTCCACTGCGTGGCCAGCCAGTAAAGGCCTTAAAGATGAAGGAATAATGACATGGCCCCCCTTCCTCATCTGACCTAAACCCTATCGAGAACTTGTGGGCACTTCTTAAACGCTAGATTTACGGGGGAGAAAAACAATACACCTCTCTGAAGAGTGTCTGGGAGGCTGTAGTCACTGCTCCACAAAGAGCTGATCGTCAACAGATCAAGAAACTGACAGACTCCATGAATGGAAAGGCTTATGACTGTTATTGGAAAGAAGGGTGGCTATATTGGTCATTGATTGATTGATTTATTTTTTTTTGAAATGTCAAGAGATGTTTATTTGTAAATTTTGAGGTGTTTGTTTATTATTCTCACTATAACAGATGAAAATAAACAAGTGAGATGGGAAAATTTTCATTTTTCCTTTAGTTGCATAATAAATCTGCACACTAATAGTTGCCTAATAATTGTGCACACATATGTATTCCCCTGATGATGTTCACACTCACATTTCCGTTGTGAAACATTCAGGTTTCAGGTTTATTAACATTTTGGATTGACTGATAGCACTGTGTTTGTTCCATATTAAAATTAATCCTCAAAAATACAACTTGCCTAATAATTCTGCACTCCCTGTATAGTGCCTTTTTATATAAATAGCTATCTGTCTGTCTGGTAGTGCCTGTGTTATCTATCTGTCATCTAAGTATTTAATCTGCTGACTAGACAGTCACATGCTAAGACCCTGTACACACTGCTACATTTTTTGTTTAAAAGCATACACATTAGTTTCCATTTTTGCTTTCCATTGAAATGGAAGACTCTTACTGCACTCTGAGTGGTTTGTGATTATTACATGGCCCTTCCCTGACAGGACTCTGCTCATTACCACAGCTCATTTCCTAATTGGTCACCCTTCATGGAAGGGTCCAACACAGCAGACATAGAGGAGTTGCTTTCCATGACACTTGTTGTGTTGCTTACCTGCATGCATCTAAGTTGCGCTCTGTATAGTTTGAATGCTTCATGCATGCACAAAAGACAAATAACTTACCAGGCTCTACAAATTGTGGTAAATCCAGTGGCTCGTGGAGTTAACCAGCCCTACAAGGATTTTTTAGCTGATACATGCATTTCCAGTGTAGGCAAATGTCTACGTCATATCCATTTTCAGTTGTTTTAGTGTAGACATAAATCACTTTGTTTAAAAACATTATTTTTGAAATGAAAACTTAGTAGCCTTGGGGTGTTAAGAGTTATTGTGAACTCAGAACTGTCTGAATAGCACTCTTCCATTAGTACAAAACCTCAATATTTCTTTTCCTTTCACGTGTTAAAATGGTAGGAAAAATATAAAAGTGCCAAGTGAAGGGTAGACTCATAAGGACTGAATCACCACCAGCACGGCGATAATCTAAGAGACTAAGAAGTATATTTGGCTCCTGTAAGCATGCACTTTCTTCTTCTGTTTTATCTTAAGTATAAGCCTATTATCACATTCACATTTCAGTGGCAGCTCTGAAAAATAGCCATTACTGCACTCTCAGTGTGAGAAATCCATCAACTGCCTAATGCACATTCTTCATCTGAAGCACATTGATTACTTTGGCCTTGTAAAAGAAATGTAATCCATGCATTTTACTGGCACTTGTTTATGGCATGTAGGAAATCAAAGGTTAATGTACAGTAATGGCAGAATCACCGCTGTAATCCTACCTTCTTACGTTAAATATCCAGGAGGGGAACACAACTGATGTGTGTATTAGAAATAAGAAAAACGTAACAAGAAATACACACGAGCTGAGTCCCAGGCAGACACCTGGAAAAAACACTAATAAAAATCCATAGAAGACGTGTTAGACATGGCAGATTATCTTTCCTCCAGCAAGAAGACTCCATTGTAAAACAAATCTGTCTCTTTTCCCAGCTTGGTACAGACACCTGGTTCTACGCCAAGCGCTGCTTTTTGTCGCTCCTTGAAAACATGTCCAAACACATGATCATGTTACGTGACAGCATTGTGCAGGAGTGCATCCAGTTCTTAGAACACTGTGAAAGTAAGTACAGCAGCTACTTTATGTTCCAGTCATCAATGAGTAACTATTACTAATTGAAATGAAATGCAATTTATGTCTTTGCTTATTTGGATATTAATAAATATGTTTTTTTTACATTATAAATATCAATTTGCAGCTATCTATCAATAATAATAATAATAATAATAATAATAATTAAAATGTAGTATTATTATTATTATGTAGCACCTTTTCCATGCTCAAGGTGTATGTATATATCATTCTATATACACTATATTTCATTCTATATACTGCGTATGTATGTATGTGTGTGTGTGTGTGTGTGTGTGTGTATATATATATATATATATATATATATATATATATATATATATATATATATATATATATATATATATATATATATATATATAGTCACAGATGGCTGGGAGGGCAACCCGGCCGGGACTCCCAGGAGGACCGGAGAAGGGCTCACGCTGCCCCCAGACCATGTGGGGCCAACCGCCTGGTGTATATGGGGACCACGGGTAGAGAACTTTGAAGCTCAACCCTGTAGGGGCCCGTGCCTTTGGAGCCCTGGACCTCAGCACTTCCGCCACACCCGGAAGTGCTGGGGGGAAGAGAAGCAGGGACACCCGGAGTGCTTCCAAGGATGCAGCCGACACATCCGCCACACTGGGGAGTACCAGTGGAAGATTGCCAGGTAGAACCTGGAGCACATCCGGGTGTGTATAAAAGGGTCTGCCTCCCTTCATACGATAACTTGAGTCAGGTGGAAGAAGGGCGAGGTCTTGGTGGAAGCGGCAAGGAGGTGACCTGAAGAAGTGAGGCATTAGACTGGTGGCCTGGACTTTGGGGTTGTGTGCTGCACTGTACATAAAATTATGGTTATTAAACCATAACCATAATGTGCTGGGTGACCTGAACATTTCCGCATGTCTGTGTCTGGGCCGACTTCCCCAATATAAAAAATAAACTATATCTATATCTATATATCTATATATATCTATATATATATCTATATATATATATATATATTAAAGGTGTGTGTATATACTGTTTGTGTATTTACAGTATAGTATACACAGTGGATTCAGAAAGTATTGAGACTTTCACTTTCTGCACACTTTTTTGTGTTGTTGATTTAATTTTAAATGGATAAATTTGCTATTTCTATCCTTCAGTCTACACTCAGTAATACATAATTGCAAAGTGAAAACACGTTTTCAGAAAGGTATGCAATTTTATTAAAATCAAAAACTGAAATCTCTCCTTCACATACTGTAAGTTCTCAACTTTGTAGAGGCCCCTTAGGCAGCAATTCCACCTTCAGGTCTACTTGGGTAAGTCTCCACAAGCTTTGCACGCCTGAATTCAGGCAGTTTATCTCATTCTTCCTGGCAGATCCTCTCAAGCTTCATTAGACTGAATGGGAAGTGTCTGTAAACTGCCATCTTCAAGTCTGGCCACAGATGTTCTGATGGGTTTAAATCTGGGTTTTGGCTGGCCCATTTAAGGACACTGAGAGACTTGTCACAAAGCTACTCCAGCATTGTCTTGGCTATGTGTGGGTAATTGTTGTGAGGAAAGGTGAACTGTCATCCCAGCTTGATTCTTCCTTCCTTCAATTCTGACCAGTCTGACGGTCTCTGCTACTGAGAAGCAGCCAATATCATGATGCTTCCACCGGCATGCTTCACCATAGTGATGTTATTAGGCAGCTGATGAGCAGTGCCTGTTTTTTAAAAAGCATCGTGCTTAGAATTTTGCCCAAAGAGTTTAATTTTTGTCAAACCACAGAATCTTGGCTGGCTGTCATATGCCTTCTACTTAGGAGTGGCTTGAGTGATGTGAGTGCTGTTGAGATGGTTGACCTTCTGACAGGTTCTTACATCTCAACAGAGGACTTCTGAAGTTCTGTTAGAGTGACCATTGAGTTCTTGGTCAGGCCCTTTTTGCCTGGTTACTCAGTTCAGCTGGAGTAGAATGAGTCCTGCTGGTTTCAGACTTCTTCTGTTTCACAATTATTGGGGCTACTGTGTTCCTGAAACCACTCAAATCTTTAGAAATGGTTTGATCCCCTTGCCCTGATCAGTGCCTCACCCCAGTTTGACTGTGGAGGTGTACAGAGAGCTCCTTGGACTTTTTGAATTTGTTTTGGAATTCTATACACAGGTACACGTGTGCCTTTCTAAATGATGTCCAATCAAACCAGTTTGCCATAGGTGGACTGCAGTCAAGTTCTCGAAACATCTCAAGAAGAAGTAAATGAAGCAGGATGCAGCTCAGTACAATGTGGAGTGCCACAGCAAAGGGTTTGAATAATTTCTATGAATGGGAAATTTCAGTTTTTGTTTTTTTTTTATATAAATTTGCAAAACTTTCTGAAAATATGTTTTCACTTTTTGGACTATTGAGTGTAGAGTGATGGTCAGAAATGGCAAGTGTATCCAAGGTGGAGGTGGGATTACATCGGGGATGTGCTCTGAGCCCTTTCTTATTTGCAAATGGTGATGGACAGGCTGACAGACGAGATTAGACAGGAGTCCCCGTGGACTATGATGTTTGCTGATGACATTATGATCTGTAGCGATAGTAGGAAGCAGGTTAAGGAGACCCTGGAGAGGTGGAGATATGCTCTAGAGAGGAGAGGAATGAAGGTCAGTAGGAACAAAACAGAATACATGTGTGTGAATGAGAGGAAGGTGAGTGGAATGGTGAGGATGAAGGAGTAGAGTCGTAAAGGTGGATGAGTTTAAATACTTGGGATCAACAGTACAGAGTAATGGGGATTGTGGAAGAGAAGTGAAAAAGAGAGTGCAGGCAGGGTGGAATAGGTGGAGAAGAGTGTCAGGAGTGATTTGTGACAGATGGGTATCAGCACGAGTGTAAGGGAAGGTCTACAGGACGGTAGTGAGACCAGCTGTGTTATATGGGCTGGAGACGGTGGCACTGACCAGAAAGCAGGAGACAGAGCTGGAGGTGGCAGAGTTAAAAATGTTAAGATTTGTATTGGGTGTGATGAGGATGAACAGGATTAGAAATGAGGACATTAGAGGTTCAGCTCAGGTTGGACGGTTGGGAGACAAAGTCAGAGAGGCGAGATTGCGTTAGTCTGGACATGTGCAGAGGAGAGATGAGGAGTATAATGAGAGAAGGGTGCTAAGGATAGAGCTGATAGGGAAGAGAGAAAGAGGAAGGCCTAGGAGAAGGTTTATGGATGTAGGGAGAGAGGACATGCAGGTGATGGGTGTAACAGAACAAGATTCAGAAGACAGAAAGAAATGGAAGAAGATGATCCTCTGTGGCAACCCCTAATGGGAGCTGCCAAAAGAAGAAGGATCTGTGTAAAACTAAATATACAACACAGTGAAAGTGATGATGTCTGAATACGTTCTGAATCCACTGACTCTCTGACCATAAGGCATGCGGTGACTTCGTAGCACCATCTGGGATTCTACAGATTTGTTTCTGAGCACCAGAATGTTTCACTACTGGGAGGTGAAGATTAACTGTTTTTTTTTTCCCTTCGCAGTTCATGGAAAAAATATCCCTGCCCTCATTGAGCAGCCTCTGGAGGAAGAACGGATGCACGTTGGGAAAAATACAGTGACGTACGAATCTCGGCTGCTCAAAGCGCTCTTCTATGAAATAATTGGATGGAATCAGTAGGTTCCATGCTGTGTATAGCAGGTATCGTGTCATTCTTTCCAAATATAGGAAGGAAACAATTCCATCGTAGGAGAAAATAAAACTTGACTGATAAGTGAATTTGCTCGCTGCAAATTAGAACTACATTAGGAGCAAGTCAGACATTTCCATGTAAATAAAACATTTAAAATAAAGTGTATTTATTTTACAGTCTCGCAGTTAATAAGAATTTTCTTTTCAATCTGTTCGTTAACAAATCCACAATCCATTTTAGTTGCTTTGGATGTATCCTGGCATCTCTATGTAGGGCCCAACCCTTTGGGGGGTTCTGACAACCCATTTCAGGGTTCACTCATGCAGAGTTTACCTCACAGGGTTGTTTATGAATGTGAAAGAGAAACCAGAGCACTGATCACTGTGGAGGACAGGCACCCCATGATTAGTCAGTCAGTCATTGTCCAACCCGCTATATCCTAACACAGGGTGGTCTGCTGGAGCCAACACGGGGCACAAGACAGGAACAAATCCCCGGGCAGGGTGCCAGCCCACTGCAGGGCACACACACACACACACACCCCAAGCACACACTATGGACAATTTAGAATCACCAATGCACCTAACCTGCATGTCTTTGGACTGTGGGGGGAAACCCACGCAGACACGGGGAAGAACATGCAAACTCCACGCAGGGAGGTCCCGGGAAGTGAACCCAGGTCTCCTTACTGTGAGGCCACAGGGCTACCACTGCGCCACCATGCCACCCCACCCCAAGATTAGTGGTATCAAAATTAAATGCAATCCAGCGTTGTTAACTACATTGAAATGCAACACATATGCCAGTGGGCTATTTAATTTTGTCACAGTTACCATAATGAAAAACATATCAGCCTAACGATGGATTGCTTTTCACGCAGTTTTCATGTTATTTTAAAATGCAATACAGAAGTGCGTAAAATTTTCACTCATGTTCATAGATAAGCATGTCATAACTAAAAGAAAAGCAGATATCTTGCATTTCATTTTGCAGTTGATCTGCATGCATTTCGTTACAATTTGAGATTATCCTTTAAATGTACCAAAACTAAAAGTAATCAACTGACCAATCAGTGTCAAAAGGTGGGGCAAAGGGGCATGAACAGTTGGGTAAAGTGGTGGTCCACTTCTAAACGTTTCTGTATTCTGGCAGTGAGAATAAGTGTAGTCAGTTTGGACTGAGGAGTGATTAACTGAAACTGTAGGTCTCACTGAAAAAGTTTACTCTCATGTTTAGTTGTCTAAAGTTGTTTTCTTTTTATGCATGTTAAGCAGTGCAATTACATTTTCAAAGTGAGAGTTGTTAGTAATTTAACTAAATATTGAATATATAGTGAAATATTTGTTAGTGTTACCAGGCTTGGTTTCTTCATAGCTTTTTATTCATACCATCTGTGATATTTTAGAGTTTTTCCCTTCTTTCAACGTGCAAGAGAATGAAATCGTCCCGTTCAATAAGGTGGTGGATCCACTGCCTTATCAGCTCTCACTCTTACCAAGTGCAACACACTCATGATTGGATTTCCTCTTTCCCCAACTGTTGACACCCCTTGCACTGCCTTTTGATGCTAATCATCTTCATGGAGCTTCTTGTAAACCTGCGGCCATGGTAGCTAATATTACCAAATAATTAAAAGTCCATGCTACCGTAGCCATCCTCCCTGGATGTGGTCAAAAGGGGAAAATTGACTCCAGATTGAATAGAATGATAGTGTGAATGGTTGAAAAAGAACCTAGGAGAACATCATGATCAATTCAGGCTGATCTCCAAGATCAAGGGACAGCAGTTTCATTGTGTTGCTGTCTGAATGGAATTGGGCCCACGGTAGAAGACCCCACTTCGGACAGACAGGCACAGAAAAGCATGGCTGGCATTTGCTAAAGTTCATGTTGACAAGCTACACCCTTCTTTGGATATGTGAAACTAAATCAGAGCTTTTTGCCTTTGGTTCACAGAAGTCAAAATGAACTTACAACAAAAAATATGTGAAACCAGGATGAAGGCCATTAATGTTATGGGGTCACTGTGCTACCTCTGGCACAGCGTGCCTTGAACCTTTGCAGGGCACAATAAAATCAAAAGACTGTTGAAGCGTTCTTTAGTGAAACATTCTGTGTGGTGTCAGGAAGCTGTGACTCAGTCACGGGTCACGGGTCCTGCAGCAGGATAAAGGCCCACAATGTACATCTAAGAACACTCAGAAAGCACAGGGATGTTCTGAAATGGTCTGCTATGAGTTTGATGCGAGGCCCACTGAACATCTATGGAAAGATTGCAAACTGGCAAATGGGGGAAAAAAAGCAACCATGGAACCTCAGAGAACTCAAGCTGACTGATCGAAGGAGAAACATTTCCACTGCGATCACAGATCTATCTATCTATCTATCTATCTATCTATCTATCTATCTACATCTATCTATCTATCTATCTATCTATCTATCTATCTATCTATCTATCTATCCTGCCTACTACACTCAAATCTATCTATCTATCCTGCCTACTACACTAAAGTCTATCTATCTATCCTGCCTACTATGCTAAAATTAATATCTATCTATGCTAAATTATCTATCTATAGCTTTTTTAAACAAAATGGTCACAGAAGTGCGGATTATTATTGACTTACCCTCGCATAATATTCTCTATTCACCTGGACATAGGGTGCTTCCTTTTTACAAGGATAGAGAGAGAGCTTAAAAGGCTACGTATACAACTTGAATAAGGAAAACGGCTCATTTTCAAGTGCTTTTTCTTTTTAATTTTATTGGAATACAACACACCCTCCCAAAATTTCTTCAAGTCAGGAACCATCATCTGTGAGCTATGCCAGTGGCCTCTTCGTGACGTCCTGTTCTGTCTGGTAGTAGTCCAGGTACCCTCCTAGTGCACTTACTGCCACTGCTGTCATGTGACTCGAACAACCATCTAAAAAAGAATTCAAGCAAAAATGGAGCTTATTTTATAATTAACACTCTTCCTCAGTTATAACAAAGATTAGCTGTATTACAATATGTGTTACAGTGATCTCTTGCTATATCGCGCTTCGACTTTCGCGGCTTCACTCCATCGCGGATTTTAAATGTAAGCATATCTAAATATATATCACAGATTTTTCACTGGTTCGCGGATTTCTGCGGACAATGGGTCTTTTAATTTATGGTACATGCTTCCTCCATTTGTTTGCTCAGTTGATTTCATACAAGGAACGCTATTGGCAGATGGCTGAGAAGCTACCCAATCAGAGCACGTATTACGTATTAAATAAAACTCAATGATATACGATATGCTTCCTGCGCGGTGCTTCGCACACTTCAAAGCTCTAACAGCCCGTATTGATTTTTGATTGTTTGCTTTTCTCTGTCTCTCTCGCTCTCTCTGACATTCTCTGCTCCTGACGGAGGGGATGTGAGCAGAGGGGCTGTTTGCTTAGAAGATACGGACGCTCCTATAAAAAATGCTGAAAGACTCGCATTGATCCCTTCATTGCGGCCGCTTTATCACGGTGCTTCGAAAACTTAAAAGCCCAACAGCCCTATTGATTTTTCATTGTTGGCTTTTCTCTCTCTCTGACATTCTCTACTCCTGACGGCACTCCTTTGAAGAGGAAGATATGTTTGCATTCTTTTAATTGTGAGAAAGAACTGTCATCTCTGTCTTGCCATGGAACACAGTTTAAACTTTTGACTAAAGGGTGTTATTTCATGTTTAGAGGACTCTAATAATGTTAAAAAACGTATTTAGAAGGTCGTAAACAGGTTTTCAATGCTCTAACTGCGAAAATATTAGATTTATAAATAAAGAATCCTACTTCGTGGAAATTCATTTATCTGTTTGGAGCGGCCGCGATAAACAAGGGTTTACTGTATAACTGTGCGGAGAATATTTATAAACAGTGTGGGAGAGTTTCTAAGGGCTTAAAATATATAAAAATAACCATAGAAACATATGGCTTCTACTTTGCGGATTTTCTCCTATCATGGGGGGTTCTGGAACGCAACCCCTGCAATCGAGGAGGGATTACTTACTACATTTGTTTGTGATATTCCATCTGTTGGAATGACAGACATGGCAACCAAATGGGCATACAGACACACAGACATGTATCCATTTATTAAGGTGATGTGGATGATTTGTGAATTAACACAGACATTTTCTCACCATGCAGCGTTTTTTCTCTCCTCTTCACTCTCTTATGAAGCTCCATAATCTCCAAAACCTTCCTTTCCTGCATACGAGACTTGGCCAGCCCCTCTGTAAAGACAAACAGCAATTACACATTGTGTTATCACATTGCCATTTCTATAACAAATATACTAGACCACAACAATTTTGTATGTACACACACACTGAACTCTTTGCAGAGTGACGTCAGAACATTCATTTAAAAGAAGTCCATGATAAAATCCAAAAGATGTCTGCTGCCCTCCAAATCCTGGCTTCTGACAATGCTGCACTTGAGAAACGGGGCATCTGATATGTAACAGTGAGGTTCTCTCACATAAATAGCAAACGCTGAAAAAGACCTAAAATAAACAGCCGGCCACTTTAGGAGGCGTCCTCTTACTGTTCTGTAGGCCAAGCACTGTTTCCTCCAAATGTGTTCCACCTGTGAGCGCGACGTGTCCGTCTTTCGTATGAGGCACTTGAACAAGTGATTACCAACATACCGTGTCTTCCAAAACAGCCCTCTTCAGGGTCCTGCCATGCAAGGATGCGCCTTAGCCAGCTGGACTTGTAGAAATCAGAATAGCCTGCCATCCCACACAGCATTACTACCAGAAAGAAAGAATAAAGACAAAGATTAGGCTTCATCAATCTCGGTATTTCCTGTTTTTCTGATTTAACAGTGTTTTGGATATACAGTGCCCACTCCAGAAATATTTATTATATAGTGCCATTAATGTCCAACTCCATACTGTGCCTGTAACAAGTATTCACCCAGAAATATGCAACATACTTACATGGTCAATTATTTTGTGTTTTATATTTGTAATTAATTTAGACCACTTAGTGGACATCTGTTGTTTGTCACTTTGATATTAAAGACCCTCTTTCTGTTGCGCGGTGTCAGAGCGTCCAAATCCAATCCACTGGGATTCAGTGTTGTGTAACAATAAAATGTGAAGACTTCCAAGGGGGTGAATACTTTTTCAGTCACAGTATACATCTATCTACCTATATATACTGTATTGTGCCTTTCATGTCTGTATTTCTTTTAATAAATATATAAAACTATATAGAAATTGTTTTATAAATATATGTTATGTATAGAAATTATTATAAATTGCCTATTCTATCTTAAAACAATAGAGCACTTAAAAAAGCGTTAGTGCATTTAGAAATGTACCACTCAGTAAGTACTCCTCACATGAACACGCCATACGCACCAAATTCTTCATTTATTTTACAAATAATGCGTCTTGAGAAAATTAAGGAACGCCTCGTGGCTTCAATATCAACCAACAATGCTGAAAAACTACAAAGGGTCTGAGAGGAATTGGTATGTGCAGCACGACACGAGGGGTCTTTGGGTTGGTTGAGCATTTGTAAGATTAAGAAAGTGTGAGGGGTCTTTTACATACTGCTTTAGACCGCATGTTCATATGATGCTGGCTTACTCAGTAATACATTTTTATTTATTTATTTTTGAATCACTCCATATAGCGCCATTCACATTCTCTCTCTCTCTCTCTTTCTCTTCACATTGTATAGGGTATCTATCTATCTATCTATTATATAGTGCTTTTCATTATCTATCTGTCCTGCCTACTATGCTAAAATTAATATTTATCTATCTATCATATACTGCCTTTCACATCTATGTATTTATCTATCTATTATATATTGCCTTTTCTATCTATCTCTCTCTCTCAGATGGTGTGTTTTTTTTTTTTTTGATGTCTTTATTCTAAATCCTCCGCTCTTCACGTAATTATGCCAATGCTTTATTCGACTGGCACCTCTCCACTGCTACCCGCTATTAGCAGGACTGTTTCGGCTCCTAACGCGTTTTTTAATCAACTCACTGTTCTCCATAAAGATGTCGTGCGTCTCGACTGGAAATCCACTGTTTTCGAAGGCCACGTTCCGTTTCATCATGTTAGAGCAGAAGATCCTTTCGTATTCGCGTCCGGTCATGTTGATGCGTGACCCTCTGCGCTCTCCTTGCAGGATGTTTGAACAGCCTTTCTGGAAAAAATGACAGTGACATGGTGTCAGATGCCAAGCACAGTGTGTCATTTTTAGGGACTTGCGTAGGTTTTTGAGCCACATGAGTCATTTAGTTCTAATTCATATATTTTTGAGTTTTTCTCAGATTTTTTGCTAGCATTAAATAACCAGGTGACCTGCTGCGGAAAATGTGTTTTTGATCTGCAAGCTGTTTGTATTAAATTTTAATTATTTTGCTCAAATGACACAGGATGACCTGAATTTACAGGACTTTCCTGTCAGGCATTGCAAGCATCCTTTTATATTGCACTAGTATCATATGCATTTGTTTCAGTTTCTTTATCCAATTACTGTACGACCTGGGAGTTTGAAATAAGTACAGATGCCTGTTTTAATTCATTTATATCCTGAGAACTGATGGGCACAGCAGGGCTTGGAATTACACAATTAATTTACAGCTTGAGAAAGGCAGGAGTGCAGAGGTCCTTAAACGATCAAACACTCTGCTCAGGGTCACTCGTCATCAGAACATGATAGCCAATCAAATGTGTGCAGTGTCACATATCCTGAAACAAACCAATCGTGGCCAAAAGGCAGGAAGTCAGGCATCATACCTGGCAAGAGAAAGGGACCGGGATGCCAAGACCAGAGAGAGAAGTTGAGGACAGAAAGGAGTTCCAAACCTGACACAAGGGCCGACCTTGTAAAGAAACTCACAACGCTAAAGTGCTTCAGAAATTCCTTTAAATATCTCCACCATTTTTAAAGTGTAGCGTCCCATGATATCACCGATGAGACCAAATTGGTCATGTGATGTCTCTTTAGAGTGTAAAAAAAAGTTCACAATTGAAGTCAAAGCAAAAAGTAATCAAAAACCTGAAATCCTGCTCAGAATATAATCTCACATGGAATGACCCAAATCAGGCCACAGTGGGGTCATCAGGGTTACTTGGTGTTCCTCTCACATCCCACACACATGCCCTAAAAACAGGACGAGGAACAGCATGGTCCTCAGGTAGGTCGCTGAGGTGCTCCTTAGTCGGGACGCCTCCAGCTTTAACTAGCAGAAGCTTTTATCACCCAACTTACCTGTGTCAGCAGCAGCAGAAGAAGCCGTAATTTAAAAATTCACACATATCAGCCTGACATGACTGTATTGGCCTGAGCAGAAGCTCAGTGATGGTGGTGGTGTAAGGCTACGCCGTACCCGGCAGGCTCCTTACCATTTGTCCAATCATAAAGTACAGCAGCTGATGAGAGAGGGAATAATCGGCACATCCAAACCTCGTCATCAGGTTTCTGCAGGAGTTTGTGACAATACATGGAGTTCCATTGTCTTTCCTATAAAATAAAAATGGAGAACGAAAATATGCTGATGGTCCTTTATTGATCCCTGAAGAGATATTTACTTGCTTCAGCAGCAACGTAGGTCATAAAACAAAAAAATATATAAATATAAAAACATAAAAATATATACAGTCATATGAAAAAGTTTGGGAACCCCTCTTAATTCTTTGGATTTTTGTTTTATCATTGGCTGAGCTTTCAATGTAGCAACTTCCTTTTAATATTTGACATGCCTTATGGAAACAGTAGGATTTCAGCAGTGACATTAAGTTTATGGGATTAACAGATAATATACAATATGCATGAAAACAAAATTAGACAGGTGCATAAATGTGGGCACCCCAACAAAGATATGACATCAATACTTAGTTGAGCCTCTAGACGCTGTCCTCCTATAGCCTGTGATGAGTGTCTGGATTCTGGATGGAGGTATTTTTGACCCCATTCTTCCATACAAAATCTCTCCAGTTCAGTTCAATTTGATGGCTGCCAAGCATGGACAGCCTGCTTCAAATCATCCCATAGATTTTCAATGATATTCAAGTCAGCGGACTGTGACAGCCATTCCAGAACATTGTACTTCTCCCTCTGCATGAATGCCTTTATATATTTCCAACTGTGTTTTGGGTCGTTGTCTTGTTGGAGTATCCAACCCCTGCGTAACTTCAACTTTGTGACTGATGCTTGAACATTATCCTGAAGAATTTGTTGATATTGGGTTGAGTTCATCCGACTCTCGACTTTAACAAGTGCCCCAGTCCCTGAACTAACCACACAGCCCCACAGCATGATGGGACCTCCACCAAATCTGACAGTAGGTAGCAGGTGTTTTTCTTGGAATGCGGTGTTCTTCTTCCGCCATGCAAAGCGCTTTTTGTTCTGACCAAATAACTCGATTTTTGGCTCATCAGTCCAAAGCACTTTGTTCCAAAATTAATCTGGCTTGTCTAAATTAGCATTGGCAAACAACAAGCGACTCTTTTTGTGGCGTGAGTGCAGAAAGGGCTTCTTTCTCATCACACTGCCATACAGATGTTCTTTGTGCAAATTGTGCTGAATTGTAGAACGATGTACAGATACACCATCTGCAGCAAGATGTTCTTGCAGGTCTTTGGAGGTGATCTGTGGGTTGTCTGTAAACATTCTCACAATCCTGCTCATATGCTACTCCTATGTTTTTCTTGACCTGCCAGACCTGCTGGGTTTAACAGCAACTGTGCCTGTGGCCTTCCATTCCCTGATTCCATTCCTTACAGTTGAAACTGACAGTTTAAACCTCTTGAGATGGCTTTTTGTAGCCTTCCCTAAACCATGATGCTGAACAATCTTTGTTTTCAGATCTTTTAAGAGTTGCTTTGAGGATCTCATGCTTTCTGTCACTCTTCAGAGGAGAGTCAAAGGGAAGGAACCAAACCTCGCAGTTGACCACCTTAAATACTTTTTCTCATGTTTGGACGCTCCTGTCTATGAAGTTCAAGGCTTAATGAGCTCATCTAACCAGTTTGGTGTTGCAAGTAATCAGGATTGAGCAGTGACAGGCATTCAAATCAGCAAATTTACAAGGGGACCCACATTTTTGCACAGCCAGTTTTTCACATTTGATTGAATTTCATACAACTAAATACTGCTTCACTAAAAATCTTTGTTCGGAGAACAAGTGAGTCTACTATATTATAACTGGCCAAGGTGAAGTCAGGCACATTTGGGAGAAGGCGTCATTAGGTACGATAGCGGTGGTCCTGAAAGAGCACCCTAGTGTGGGAATGAACCCCTGGGTAAATGTGTGCCAGGACGATGTGTTATGGGAGGAGGAGGAAAGGACTGGGCACACATTCTCCATGATGGCCTCTCCTTGTGCCGTTCTCTTTATCTTTTCTGCTAGTGACTCCAGTAATAACCCTGGCTTGGCTGATCCGTTTATTCAGGCATTTGGTGTCTTCCCTATCGACACACAAAAGCAAGTGGTGTGATAGATATGAAAGGCACTATATAAAAGATAGATAGTAGATAGATAGATAGATAGATATGAAAGGCAGGAAGTAAGGACAGCTATGAAGAGGTTGAAAAATGGAAAGGCTGTTGGTCCAGATGACATACCTGTGGAAGCATGGAGATGTTTAGAAGATGGCAGAGGAATTTTTAAGCAGATTGTTTAATGGAATCTTGGAAATTGAGAGGATGATGAGGAGTGGAGAAGAAGTGTACTGGTGGGCCGATATTTAAGAATAAGGGGGATGTGTAGGACTGCAGTAACTACAGGGGGACAAAATTGATGAGCCACAGCATGAAGTAATGGGAAAGAGTAGTGGAAGGTCAGTTACGAAGGGAGGTGATGATCAGTGAGCAGCAGGATGGTGTCATGCCAAGAAAGAGCACCACAGATACAATGTTTGTTCTGAAGATGTTGATGGAGACGTCTAGAGAAGGTCAGAAGGAGTTGCATTGCGTCTTTGTGGACCTGGAGAAAGCATATGACAGGGTGACTGAGAGGAGCTGTGGTATTGTATGAGGAAATCAGGAGTGGAAGAGAAGAACGTAAGAGTTGTACAGGATATGTACGAAGGAAGTGTGACTGTGGTGAGGTCTATGTTAGGAGCGACGGAGATGGGATTACATCAGGGATGAGCTCTGAGCCCTTATTTGCAATGGTGATGGACAGGTGGGCAGACAAGATTAGACAGGAGTCCCCGTGGATTATGATGTCTGATGATGACATTGTGATCTGTAGCGAGAGTAGGGAGCAGGTTGAGGAGACCCTGGAGAGGTGGAGATCTGCTCTAGAGAGGAGAGGAATGAAGGTCAGAAGGAACAAAACAGAATACATGTGTGTAAATGAGAGGAAGGTCAGTGGAATGGTGAGGATGAGGGAGTAGAGTTGGTGAAGGTGAATGAGTTTAAATACTTGGGATCAACAGTACAGAGTAATGGGGATTGTGGAAGGGAGGTGAAGAAGAGAGTGCAGGCAGGGTGGAATGGGTGGAGAAGAGTGTCAGGAGTGATTTGTGACAGATGGGTATCAGCAAGAGTGAAAGGGAAGGTCTACAGGACGGTAGTGAGACCAGCTATGGTATATGGCCTGGAGACCGTGGCACAGGAGACAGAGCTGGAGGTGGCAGAGTTAAAGATGTTCAGATTTGTATTGGGTGTGACGAGGATGGACAGGATTAGAAATGAGGACATTAGATGGTCAGCTCAGGTTGGACAGTTGGTAGACAAAGTCAGAGAGGCGAGATTGTGTTGGTTTGGACATGTGCAGAGGAGAGATGAAGGGTATAATGAGAGAAGGGTGCTAAGGATAGAGCTGACAGGGAAGAGGAACAGAGGAAGGCCTAGGAGAAGGTTTATGGATGTGGTGAGAGAGGACATGCAGGTGATTGGTGTTACAGAGGACAGAAAGATATGGAAGAAGATGATCCACTGTGGCAACCCCTAATGGGAGCCGCCGAAAGAAGAAGATAGATAGGCATGAAAGGCATTTGTCATAGAATACACGGGTTGACTGCCATCCTGGCTGGGATAAATGTTTCCCTACCCAGCTGGCACGCCTTGGTAATAGAAGGAGACTGGCACCAGGGGCCATGTGTTCTCCCACTCCGACAGGTGGCAGCAACTCTCTGGTGGATCTTCCATATACTGTACACACCTGCAGGGCTTCATGGGAATTCGAGTTCCAGTGGGCAGCCCTGCTGGGTCTTGTGGGAGCTGTGCAGAGGATGTTTCCTCATTTTTGGGACGGTGCCTGACCTAACCTCACTTGGAAGTGCTTTCTGGATGCAGTGTGGTTGCACTGGAAGTACTCCTGGGTCTGGTATAAAGAAAGCCACTCTTCCTCATTTGGGGAGTTGGCGTCAGGTGTGGGGGGCGTACAAATCTGTCCTGGCCGGTTAGAGAGAGAGAGAGAGAGAGAGAGAGAATGGTATTGTGCTTGTGCCACTGTCGCAAGGACGCCTCTGTAAGGTATCTGTATACTAAACCTTGCATTTGCACCTGGCACTTGTGGTTGTGGTTGGGGTTCGAGGTGCTGCAACGACCCCAACTGCATGTTGCTTCTTGTCAGCATCCTTCAAACCAACAACCAAAAAAGGGCACGCAAGTCATTAAGCAATACAAGTAGCCGTCTCCGTCACAGGTGGCCAGCAATTCAACCATAATAACCAGCATTCCTTAAGCTTTGGAGGTAGAGAAATAAAAACTGTTTACTTCATATTCCTTGCTCTTTAAACCTACCAAATAGAATGTTAATTCTTAAAATAAGGGCATACAAAATATATGATTGATGATGATGATGATTCTTTACTTCTATATAGCACTTTCTAAGGTACTTGAAACACTTCAGTAAGTGGGGAGCCACTTCAACCAGCACTAATGGGCAGCACCCACCTGGATGATTCGATGGCAGCCATTTTTTCACCAGTGCGCTCCCCACACATTACCTGTTAGGTGGTGAAGGGGTAAGAGACAGGAGATGATTAGGGGGCCAGAATGACTAGGCTGTGGTGTGCAATTTAGCCAGGACTTCGGGACACCCCCTGCTCGTTACGAAGGATGCCCAAGGAGCTTTTATGACAACAGAGAGTCAGGCCTTCTTCCAAAGGACAGCGCCATTTTTCCAGCACATTGCACTGGGGCATTGGGATCCACATTCAGACCACAGGGTACGCGCCCCCTGCTGGTCGTCTTCCAGCAGCAGCCCAAGCCTTTCCCATCCAAGTACAGTGGAACCTTGGGTCAGTAATTTCCCCTCTAGGATTGTATGTAAATACAATTAATCCATTCCAGACCATACGAGCTCTATGTAAATATATTTTTTTAAAGATTTTTAAGCACAAAAATAGTTAATTATACCACAGAATGCACAGTGTAACAGTAAACTAAATGTAAAAACATTGAATAACACTGAGAAAACCTGGAACAGAGAAAACTAACTAGGGAATCCATTCCCGGGCACCCGGCAATTTATTCCCGCTTTCCTGGGAATGAAACTGCCGTAATTCCCGGGAAACCGGGAACGGCCAAGCTCGCATATATACCGTGTAAAAATTAATCAAGAAATAACAGAGTTATAGTTGAAAATAATTAAATGGCATGGTGTTTTGGCCCACGGTGTAGTGTTTTGCAGATGGATTCACTCAACCAGCAGCAGTCGTCAGTCTCCCAGCTCCCACTAAGACTGAGTATAGTGGACTGGGAGGAGTCTGCACTTGGGAGCTTATGAATGCCAGGACGGGGCAGACTTCAATGACGTCTGTCAGACAACAGCTTTGAACAACAACTTGAAATTGCGATGCGTCAGTCTGTTGCATCCGCATTACCTGTGCCAAGAAACTTGCCATCACAGAATGATGACAAGAATCTGGATGCATCAGTAAAAGCTGAAATGGCGGCGTTTCAGAACAACGACAAGCACGGGCGTTGTTTAGAACAAGTGTATCAGTATCTGATCAGGTAGATCGCGTTGCATTATTAAAAAAAATGTTTTTTAAATGTTAGTCTATCATATATCCTCCCTATGGCATTTGCCACTTGATTGACATACAGGACGGCCAGTCTGAGATCTCTTTCCTTCTAACACCCTGGTCATCCCACATGTACCCATACAATCAGACTGTGATTCAGACTACGAATGCCATGAATGTAATTACACCGATCTACATGCTGTCAAATGAACGAACCACACGCCGTGGCTTCGCCTCTGACGCTGTCATCCGAGGTTCGATTCCCGAGAGGGAGTGCAGTGAGTGTGTACGCCTAATGAGCCCAGAATTAGGGAGAAACACGTGTCCTGTACTCTTTACATTATTTGACAGTAAAATTTTGCAAGCTTTCTATGATCTGCTTCTCGCAACTGAAGAGGGCACCGTGGTGGATGTTTGCTGACAGAAGCGTTACCTGGTAGGTAACCACCCATACAATCAGATTGTGATTCAGACTACGAATGCCATGAATGTAATTACCCCGATCTACATGATGTCAAATAAACAAACTACACGCCATGGCGCAACGTAAAGGCCAAAACACGTGTCACGTACTCTGCATTATTTGGCAGTAAAACTATGCAATATATATATATATATATATATATATATATATATATATATATATATATATGTATATATATATATATATTATATATATATATATATATATATATGTATATGTGTATATATATATATATATATATGTGTATGTATGTATGTATATATGTGTATATATGTATACTAATAAAAGGCAAAGCCCTCACTTACTCACTCACTCACTCATCACTAATTCTCCAACTTCCCGTGTAGGTAGAAGGCTGAAATTTGGCAGGCTCATTCCTTACAGCTTACTTACAAAAGTTGGACAGGTTTCATTTCGAAATTCTACGCCTAATGGTCATAACTGGAAGGTATTTTTCTCCATTAACTGTAATGGAGTAGAGCTGCAAAGGCGTAGGGGCGGAGTTTAGTGTGACATCATCACGCCTCCCACGTAATCACGTGAACTGACTGTCAACGCAGTGCGTAGAAAACCAGGAAGACCTACAAAAGCGCTTAAGAAAACATGCATTATATAATTGAGAAGGCAGCGAAACAATAAGAAGCGAGCGAGTGACATATACTACCATATTCATGAGTGCTGCTACCTCGGAAAGAAAGCAAGGTGTAAACCTAAACTTTAAATTAAGTTCATAGACAGGCTACGCTGGCGTTTCACATGCCCACAGGTAATGCGGGATACAAGTTTAATGAGAGGACGAGGATATAAACGAGAGTTTTGATCACTTTGTAACTAAGTTAAAATTGTAGGTGAAGGGGTGTGCTTATGCAAATTCGAGAGACTGTGTTTGTGGGGATTGACAGTTAAAGGCGGGTGGGGGAGTCACGTCATCATCTCCCTCCCATTTACCTCAAGTTAATACACACGCTGTCTCTAGAGTTTCAACACACTGAATCCTCCAGGCACTACTTACAAAAGGTCACATTGACAATCGTGTTACGCTATTTTTAAAATCTTTCCTTTTCTTAGCACAAGCACAGCTGAGAAGCTTCGATGCATGTGCTCCATAAGCGTTGAAAAATAATGCATTTAATCACACTTTGCATTACAAGCAAAGGGGAGCTTTTGTCAATGCATGATTTCCTGGTACACGATTACATTGATCAGCGCATCCCGATTCATTTTACCCTCGCACCACCTTAGTTTGAGAAGAAGTATGAAAAATATGAGGTTAACACAGAAAAACAGATCACCAATTCAAGCTTTATGAATAATCGATTAGCCATCAATAATTGTTTTGGTAAAGCCATCCTCCTTCCATTTTATAATTTTTCCGCCACTAGCCATGATTAAATGAACGGTAAAAAGTAAGAGCGGAGGGTGACTTATTTAGGCAGGAATATATATGATAGCAACACTCATGACAATGTCAATCATGTTACGTTATTATTAAAATGTTTCCTTTTCTTTTCATTACTTCTTTAACACACTACTTCTCCGCTCAGTAGCGGGTATTTTGCTATATATATAATATATGAATTACCTCCAAAGAGCGCTGAGACTTTTGATATCATGAGCGTGTGTACAAAAGGGGTCTCCTGCCCAGCAAAAGTCGAGCAGCCAGCGCGCGCATAGCTGTGCCGGCCTTTGAGGCGCTGACTGCGCTTCTGCCTTAAGTCAAAGTGAGCACTTTTAATTTTTTCATCCTCCCCTGAGCTATAGCCCAGACAAGTGCAAACACGGGACCCCTTTTCTACACCACGGCAAAATAATACTAAGGCGATTCACACTTTTCTTTGCACGTATACGATTATCAGGTCCTCAGCTCGGATTATGAAACACGCACAGAGTGGAGGACTCACAGTGCCATCACAGCCGATTAATGGCGGGGCGTCTCACCAGTCTACACAAGACCCACGCGACTGTCCCAAAAGGCGATCATAACGTCAGCGAACACATCTCTCTATACTATATAAAAGAAAAAGGCAACTTTCCTTTCTTTACACCTTTTTTTCCTTTTATCCCAAACCAAAGCCTTTCTCTCTTAACACGGCAGAGGACACAAAATAATTTTCTTTAATTGCGGTAAGGCACATTACCAGAGGCACAAATTTGAGCGTTCACATAGAAAATGTAATTTCTATACCACAGCCGTCGTGTAGCGCCTTTCAAAAGGGATCTACTACCGAGAGATGATCCATATACATTTTAGCTGCTGTTAGTTACTTACCTGTTGTGTTACACAGTCTTTAAAATGTAGTTTACCCGTAACCACTCCAGTAGTGCTCAATGTACCTGTACTTCTTAAAACGTTAATGTTTTACTGTTTAATAACTTATAGACTATATTTCATTATTTTCCCTTGCACTCAGTGACCAAAGCTATACACACACATATAGACACATACAAACATACACACAAGTATATGTATGTGTATATATATGTATGTATGTGTATATATATATATATATATATATATATATATATATACACACACACACACACACACATACATACATACATACATACACACATATATATAATTTGTGTGTGTAGATATGTATATAGATATGTAGATATGAAGATATGTATGTGTATATATATGTATATTATATATATATGTATGTATGTGTGTGTGTGTGTGTGTGTGTGTATATATATGACAGCAGCAATCCAAGCTGTGAGAAAACAGTAAAAAGGAGGCGTGTCAGACGTCGTGGTACATTTTCTGATGCAGCTACCGAAAACAACTTTGTGACGCTGCCACCAAATACACAAAACAATTACTTTGACAATCATGTTACATTATTTTTAAAATGTTTCCTTTTCTTTTCATAACTTCTTTAACACATGACATCGCTAAGCGCTGGTATTTTGCTATATATATATATATATATATATCACAGCGACACTCATAACAGTGACAAAACAATTACATTGACAATCATGTTACGTTATTTTCAAAATGTTTCCTTTTCTTTCTCTTTCCTTCTTTAACACACTACTTCTCCACTGCCAAGCGTGGGTATTTTGCTATATATATATATATATATATATATATATATATATAGAGATATATATATAGAGATATAGATAGATAGATAGATATGAGAACAACATAGATAGATAGATAGATAGATATGAGAACAACACTCATATCAATGACAAAACAATTACATTAACAATCATGTTACGTTATTTTTAAAATTTTTCCTTTTCTTTTCGTACCTTCTTTAAAACACTACTTCTCCGCTGCGAAGCGCGGTATTCTGCTAGTGTGTATATATATGTATATATGTGTATATATGTGTATGTATATATGTGTATATATGTATGTATATATGTATATATATATATATATATATATGTGTATGTATATATATATATATATATATATATATACACAAAGTGTGGGCACCCCTGAACTAGATACATGTACAGTACTTATATGACAGCATGAACTGCTTGTAGATAAGGTTAGTCTTTTATTGGTGTCAACATATTGCAGTAGTTTTATTAAAAATAAGTGTTGGTCGTTCTAAAACCGTTCACATGTGAGATGCCCGTGCACTGTGTCATGCCCGGGATTCCTGAATTCCCGGGAATGGATTCCCTAAAACTAACTTTGCAGTCTCTTTAAAAACAAGCCCGGTGTTTTCTTTAACTCTCTCTCTCTCTCCCTCTCTCTCTCCCTCTCTCTCTCTCTGTGTCTCTCTCTCTCTCTCGCTGCACACGGAATGCACAGGGAGAGACTGAACACGTACGGAAATCATCGACGCGTACGAACTGGAAGGGAAACTGGCTTGTTCGTCACCCGAGTGTGTGGTCGTGAACTTTTTGGTCGTAACCCGATTTGTACGTGGTCCGAGATGTTTGTGACCCGAGGTTCCACTGTACTGGCCGGGCCCGACCATGCTGAACTTCAGATGGATGACCTGTTCTGGTCGTATGTGCAACATATCACTCCACTACACTCCACCACCCTTGTAATTGTTATCTTATTACATAACCGGATGTGACTAGCAGATGCATTATGGGTAGAACCTAAACTAAAGTCTTCCCATTGGGTTTAACGAGAGAGTGCATCCTGACCAATTCTGTGATGGCCTACCAGGTTCCAAGCAGGAGAGCGATGCACTTGTCACTGAGCTGCTCACTGAAGCACGCCACCTCCTGGAAGGCCGAGTAGACCAGATGTGGGCTGGTCGTGTTCCACATTTTGGGGAGGCTCCAAAAGCCGCTCTCTAGAATGGGCTCGAATTCTGCAAAGACAGACAATTGGAGTAGATTGACATAACAACGCCAGGCCTGTCTGCACCTTCCACCGCTCTTCGGGTCTCCTTACCTCTGAAGTAAGATGGATCGCTCTCCTGTAGGGTGTAGGATGCCTGCTGGAGGGTACCGTCCAGTCTCTGCATCAGCTTCCTCACTTTGGAGACATGGGCTGCACTGTTGGCGTCCATTGAATGATCTGTGTGAGGCCACCGTCGTAAGGCCTCGCCCAACTCGGCTGTAGACGGAGCGAGACCAGGAGATAAATTAGGGAAAGACCTGCAGATCCGCGGAACCTGAGAATTCTTAATACAGAAAAGGTGATAAAACCACTGAGTGGGGAAGGAGATATTTGGATTTCATTTTAATTTATTAATCTCCGAGGGGTTATTATCTTTTTGCACAACCTTTTTCGGGTCGACCATTGTACAGCGTCCTCTGGAATGATTTTCAGGTTAAGGGCCCAACAGAGTGGGATCCCTTCTGGCACTTCCAGATACCAGCACAGATCCTTAGCCTCAGAGCCACCACTCTGCCTTAAGTTTACGAGGGTTGGTCAAAAAAAGCAACGGGAATCTGAAAGTTACGCGGTAATCACAACGGATAGAAGCTGACGCAATGCCAAACGTTTGCAAAATTCACTGGAGGATGTTGGGTTATCGAGATCGGTATTGGCGCAAACTTTACATTACAGTACCCCCCAAGTCATCATACAGTGGTGTGAAAAACTATTTGCCCCCTTCCTGATTTCTTATTCTTTTGCATGTTTGTCACACAAAATGTTTCTAATCATCAAACACATTTGACCATTAGTCAAATATAACACAAGTAAACACAAATGAAGTTTTTAAATGATGCTTTTTATTATTTAGGGAGAAAAAAATCCAAACCTACATGGCCCTGTGTGAAAAAGTAATTGCCCCCTTGTTAGAAAATAACCTAACTGTGGTGTATCACACCTGAGTTCAATTTCCTGATTACTGCCACACCTGTTTCAATCAAGAAATCACTTCAATAGGAGCTGCCTGACACAGAGAAGTAGACCAAAAGCACCTCAAGCTAGACATCATGCCAAGATCCAAAGAAATTCAGGAACAAATGAGAACGGAAGTCATTGAGATCTATCAGTCTGGTAAAGGTTATAAAGCCATTTCTAAAGCTTTGGGACTCCAGCGAACCACAGTGAGAGCCATTATCTACAAATGGCAAAAACATGGAACAGTGGTGAACCTTCCCAGGAGTGGCCGGCCGACCAAAATTACCCCAAGAACGCAGAGACGACTCATCCGAGAGGTCACAAAAGACCCCAGGACAACGTCTAAAGAACTGCAGGCATCACTTGCCTCAATTAAGGTCAGTGTTCACGACTCCACCATAAGAAAGAGACTGGGCAAAAACGGCCTGCATGGCAGATTTCCAAGACGCAAACCACTGTTAAGCAAAAGAACATTAGGGCTCGTCTCAATTTTGCTAAGAAACATCTCAATGATTGCCAAGACTTTTGGGAAAATACCTTGTGGACTGATGAGACAAAAGTTGAACTTTTGGAAGGCAAATGTCCGTTACATCTGGCGTAAAAGGAACACAGCATTTCAGAAAAAGAACATCATACCAACAGTAAAATATGGTGGTGGTAGTGTGATGGTCTGGGGTTGTTTTGCTGCTTCAGGACCTGGAAGGCTTGCTGTGATAGATGGAACCATGAATTCTACTGTCTACCAAAAATCCTGAAGGAGAATGTCCGCCATCTGTTCGTCAACTCAAGCTGAAGCGATCTTGGGTGCTGCAACAGGACAATGACCCAAAACACACCAGCAAATCCACCTCTGAATGGCTGAAGAAAAACAAAATGAAGACTTTGAAGTGGCCTAGTCAAAGTCCTGACCTGAATCCAATTGAGATGCTATGGCATGACCTTAAAAAGGCGGTTCATGCTAGAAAACCCTCAAATAAAGCTGAATTACAACAATTCTGCAAAGATGAGTGGGCCAAAATTCCTCCAGAGTGCCGTAAAAGACTCATTGCAAGTTATCGCAAACGCTTGATTGCAGTTATTGCTGCTAAGGGTGGCCCAACCAGTTATTAGGTTCAGGGGCAATTACTTTTCACACAGGGCCATGTAGGTTTGGATTTTTTTTCTTCCTAAATAATAAAAACCATCATTTAAAAACTGCATTTTGTGTTTACTTGTGTTATATTTGACTAATGGTCAAATGTGTTTGATGATCAGAAACATTTTGTGTGACAAACATGCACAAGAATAAGAAATCAGGAAGGGGGCAAATAGTTTTTCACACCACTGTATGTTAGAGTTCATTTTTACTTTCAAATAAAATTTTCATTATTAGATTATACAGGGGCGGCACGGTGGCGCAGTGGTAGCGCTGCTGCCTCGCAGTTAGGAGACCCGGGTTCGCTTCCCGGGTCCTCCCTGCATGGAGTTTGCATGTTCTCCCCGTGTCTGCGTGGGTTTCCTCCGGGCCAATCCAAAGACATGCAGGTTAGGTGGATTGGCGATTCTAAATTGGCCCTAGTGTGTGCTTGGTGTGTGGGTGTGTTTGTGTGTGTCCTGCGGTGGGTTGGCACCCTGCCCAGGATTGGTTCCTGCCTTGTGCCCTGTGTTGGCTGGGATTGGCTCCAGCAGACCCCCGTGACCCTGTATTCGGATTCAGCGGGTTAGAAAATGGATGGATGGATGGATGGATTATACAGGGTGGCTCAGGGAAATGGGAAATTTTGGAAGTAGGTGTTGGCGACCCTGGTGCGTTGGCAGGGACCATTGTGACCTCGTTGAGAACAAGTCAAGTCAAGTTGGGGAGCATGCACTGGTACAGCTCATTGTCAACCCACTACACGACGAAACAACTCGGGATCCTGGTTGGCAACCCCCCAGGCAGACACCGCAGTCCAGTCCCACCCTCCGGAAATGACCCTCTATCTGCCACAGCCAGGTGTTACGTGGGCGACCTCTTGGCCTGGTCCAGTCACTCGGGTCCTCAACAATGACGATCTTACAAGCCGGATCACCCTCAGGTAATCGTGCCACATGGCCATAGTGCCGTAAATGACGCTCCCTCACCTCAATGCAGGTCATGTGCCTCATTCAGGACTCCATGAGCAACACAAAGTCAAGCCAGCGGGGCCCAAGGAGAGACACAGTAACAAAGGAGTCCAGTCTTCATCTCAGGTCACGGGATAGCGTCCATGTCTCGCAACCATATAGCAGGGCAGAAAGCACCAGGACTCTTAAAGACTTGGAACTTTGGCCTTTGGCATAGACATCAGGGGCGCCACACACCTCTTTATCAGAGACCTCATGACCCCCCATGCTCTCCCAATCTCTCTACTGACTTCATAGGAAGAGTCACCAGAGACATGAATGTCACTGCCGAGGTCAGTAAACCTCTCATTGAGAACCCAAGAGCAGTGGAGTGGAACACGACGAGCGTTCGTTCTGAAAGCCTTTTATAAGAATGGTGATCGTGTGAATCTCGGCGTTATTACCAGTTAGGACGTCACCACATGGGTGCGTAATTTCGAGGAAACGGGTTCAGCCTTAAAAAAAGAAGTCCCCAGGTGGTGTCAGAACGGTTACAGTATGGTGTGCTGTGTCATCACACGGTGTGCCCTTGCCTTTTTGAAAATGAGGAGGGCATTGCAACCACAGTTACATCTGCTCGGTATGTTGCTATGCTTGAAACATTTTTTTGTGCAAAACTTCGCCCATCTGAATATTGAAAACATGCAGTTTGAAGAGGACGGAGCCACTTCAAATGCTGCCGCACCAATCGATGGCAGCTATTCGATGATCATTTGGAAAGCGCGTCACTTTGGTGACATTCTGTGGCCTCCAAGATCTCCAGATCTCACTGTTTGTGATTTTTTTTTTCCTGTGGGGACATCTTGAAAGCCAAGGGTACCGCACACGTCCTGCTGAACTAAAAAGGAGGACTGAAGAGAAAATCGCTGGCCTTCCTCTTAACCTGTGACGTCCAGCAATGCAGAATTTCCACAACAGGCTCTCAGAAATGGACAACACCTTCATAAGGTTTTCTTCAAAACATAAAATGAAAATTCATTAGCATCATTAAATGCATATCCTGTACAATATGTGTCATCATTAAAAGTAATTTGTAATGTGTTTATTCGTGCATTGAACATCAATTGAAAATTTCCCGTTTCCCTGCGTCACCCTCTATATTGAAGAAGCTCGCTGTTAGCTCATGCCTTTAGTACTCTTAGGAGGCATTTTAATTGAAGCCTCTTGATGTGTGACCCAGTCTCGCTGCTCCTTCTCTACATAAGAACCATTATAATCTCGTATGGCAGAATTCTGACTCCGAAAGATCTGCTTATCGGGAACTTACAAGGACATGAGAAGTGAAACTAATCACATACGTTTTTGTAATTAACTGTGTGTTTAAAGAGCTGTAAATCAGTCATCTCCTACCACGGGCCGAGTGACTCTGTGCCTGTGTCAATAGAGACATCCTGAGGTGGCTTCTTGAATCTGACTTTGACATCATGCACTATGGCAGGTGAAGATCCATAGCTGATATCCAGATGTGCAGCAGAGAGGGTGCTAGTCAACCCTTGTCTTCTATGACAAGTGCCTCTCATATCTGTCTTATGTCACTCACGAGCGCATGGTTAGGCAGTCGATGGACTTGACCAAATGTGCCTATAGCCGGACCAGGGCTTGGCGATGCACACTGAACACCTTCTCTCCTTCCTCTATCATATAGTGCCTTTCATATCATCTGTCTGTCTATCTATCTATTATATAGTGCCTTTCACTCCATCTATCTATCTGTTATATAGTGCCTTTTCTATCTATCTGACTATCCATCTATTATATAGTGCCTTTCACTGTATCTATTTATCTATCTATCTCTCTGTCTATCTATCTATTAATTATATAGTGCCTTTCACTCTATCTGTCTATCTATCTATCTATCTTTCTGTCTATCTATTATATAGTGCCTTTCAGTCTATCTATCTCTATTATATAGTGCCTTTCACATCTATCTATCTATCTATCTATCTATCTATCTATCTATTATATAGTGCCTTTCAGTCTATCTATCTCTATTATATAGTGCCTTTCACATCTATCTATCTCTATTATATAGTATCTATCTATCTATCTATCTATCTATCTATTATATAGTGCCTTTCACTCTGTCTATCTATCTATGATATAGTGCCTTTTCTATATGTCTGTCTATCTCCTAAAGTGCTGTTCCTTGTCCTATAATTCATTTTTCTCACTTCAATGATTTCGCATATTTTTTTTTGACTTGGGTGCCACACCATTAACTGGTCTCTTGTGTTTAGAACAGTCAAGTCCTACATTTCTGTTTCTTGCTGTTTTTAAACCTGGCCACAGAGCACCTAAATCTTCACATTTCCGAATGTTAGCTTACCTTTATTATTTAGCAGGTAACAGATTATAATAACATATGATGGTATGAAATATAAATTTGAATTTATGGTCCATTTCCTGTGAACCAGTCCAAATACAGAATGGTAGTTCTTGTCCTTATACAGAAAAAAAAACAAACTGTGGCCCCATGTCACCTTTAAATACATGTTGTAATGGCGAGACAGCAAGAGGATTAGCCTTGATAGCCAGCTTTACCATAAATAGCTTGTTAAACCCCAGCACTGATTCCTTTTCGTTTTGTTTTTGTTTTTTTTCCAATTTTTCTAAACTTGCACTTTCACACTGCTATCCCAATCCATTGAATATTTGACTATTAGACAGCAGGAGGCAGTTTCATTTTTGGCCAGCGTTCAGTTTGGTTTCTTCTCCATCCATTCTTCTGGATATCCAGGTTGTACTTTTTATAATCGTCTTCCTCAACTGTGGAGATAAAAACAGGGTCTATTTTTTTTTTTTTTCTGGTGCTCCTGTCTCACATTGGCACACATCTGTCTTTGATTCTCTGCTGCTCACAGTCTGTATGGAACTTGCATGTTCTCCACGTGAAAGACTTGTTTGGCCGATGACTTGTCTTCATCCCGTGACTCGTGCCTTTGACTGCCTTCTCACTGAGTTGCTCCGAGTGTTCTTTTGCCTTCAGTGTGTAAGTTTGACTTTCCATATTCAGCTGCATTGATCAAGCAGTCATGTGCAACCACACTGAACCAATTCTGTGACTTCTAAAAGCAGCTGTGATGATTTAGGGGGTGTCATATTAAAGGGGGTGAATACTCACGTGATCAACTATTTTGCATTTTATGTTTCTAATTAATTTAGACCACTTTGCTGAGATCTGTTTTCACATTGTCATTAAGCTCAAGCTGTTGACCATCAACATCACATACACAGGCCCACATCGACATGGCGGAGGCCCTCATGAGATAGCGGCTTTATATAACAGATAGATAGATAGGTGTGAATGGCACTATATAATAGATAGATAGATAGATAGATAGGTGTGAAAGGCACTATATAATAGATAGATAGATAGATAGATAGATAGGTGTGAAAGGCACTATATAATAGATAGATAGATAGGAAAGGCACTATAAGATAATGTGGCAGACGGCCAGGGCCCTTGCCCCGCCGTGATGCCCCTGTGATGGAAGGACCTGGGGAGAAGACATTTTCATCACAGGGACATCCCAACCGGGCAAGGACCCCAGCCTTCCACCACAATAGATAGATAGATAGATGCATATGTACCAAAGGAACTATATAATAGATAGATAGATATGAAAGGCACTATATAATAGATAGAGAGAGAGAGGGGTGAATGGCGCTAAATGGAGCGATTCAAAAAGAACTGAACACTTTCAAAAATGTTTTACTCTGTAGGCCAGACCTCACAATAGATATATAGATAGATAGATAATGAAAGTCACTATATAATAGATGGATAGATATGAAAGGCATGATAGATAGATAGATAGATAGATAGATAGTGAAAGGCGCTATATAATAGATAGATACCAAAGGCACCATATCATAGATAGAACTATATCCCAAGAGGAAAAGTTCTACCCTCATTTTAATTCATTGTCATCTCAGATTAACTTAGTGCAGCATGGCAGGAAGTACACTTTATGCAAGTACTAACTATGCTACCCTTCTAAGACGGGTATCAACACAAGCGACAGCATTAATGTTTGCAGTGTACCATCTATTGGAATGTATTTTGTAATGCATGTAGTAATAAAATTCATTGCACTTAGCATTTCAACAGATGGCACATCACAAACATTTCTAGCAATAAAATATATTACCACAAATGTTTGTGATGAGCCAACTGTTGAAATGAAAAATGCAAATTATTTTATTACTGCAATTGTTTATGATGCACCCTCTGTTGGAATGTATTTTATAATGCATGTGGTAATAAAATGCATTGTATTTGTCATTCCAACAGATGGTGAATCCAAACATTTGTAGTAATAAAATCCATTGCTACAATTGTTTGTGATGCACCCTCTGTTGGAATGAGAAATGCAATGCATATGTCTCTGTTCTATGCCATCTGGTATGGGATTCATAAAAGAAGCGTTAATGTTTGTAATGTTGTAATCAAAAATGAACAAAGGATTTCAACCCCAAGAAATGATTTAGAACTAAATAAGCAGGTTGGATGCACAGATGAAGTTTGACCAGTTAGAATTAGGATCGGGTGTAACATCAGTTAGTTACATTTGTACTTATTACACTGTTGTGCCAGTGTGTTCCACTCATTTTCTGTATGAATTTGCATGCACTCCCTGTGTCTTTTTTCTTCCAGTATGTGGCTTAGCACATCCATCCATCCATCCATCCATTATCCAACCTGCTATATCCTAACTACAGGGTCACGGGGTTCTGCCGGAGCTAATCCCAGCCAACACATGGCACAAGGCAGGAACAAACCCTGGATAGGGAGCCAGCCCACTGCAGGGCGCACACACACACTAGGGACAATTTAGGATTGCCAATGCAGCTAACCTGCATGTCTTTGGACTGTGGGAGGAAACCCACGCAGACACGGGGAGAACATGCAAACTCCACACAGGAAGGACCCGGGAAGCAAACCCACAGGTCTCCTAATTGCGAGGCCATGCCGCCCGGCTTAGCACATACAAGTAAGAATTTCACCGCACTCCCACAGTGGTCTTGATAACAGCGGTCTTATTAACCGTGTATTACTAAAATGTGCATGTCAGTCAGTTGGCAATTCAAATCTGGCCTTGTGTTATTGTGTGTGTAAATGTGCCCATCGTGGACTGGCATCCTCTCCTTAGGTTCCTGCTTTATGCCTACTGTGCCAGTGCTGAGTTATTTTGCGCCCTCAGCCAAGCTTATTAGTGCGCCAACCGACTGCTCGGTAGCTAACTCGTGTGACTGGGTCCCCCCTTATGATCTGTGCCCTGGGTGAATGTCTAATTCGCCTCAATGGTGGCGCCACTCCTGACTACCAGATGATTCTGCAGTTGTAACTGCTGTGCTAGCCAGAGTTGTACATTTTTATTTTCACTAGTTAAAACTAAGGGAGTTTTTACATTCGACCTTTGTAGCATGTTCAGTTAGAGACCCCTGCAATTCTGATATGGCCTGGTGCCTCATCACTTGCCTATGCTTTATAGCCACTATTGCCAGGATCGATGGAAGTTGGGTGAACTGCTGGATTTTTATTGTTTAGAATTAGAAGCAAACATGACTTCATTTATATTTTTACATGTTAAACTTGCTGGATGGGGCGGCACGGTGGCACAGTGGTAGCGCTGCTGCCTTGCAGTTAGGAGACCCAGGTTCGCTTCCCAGGTCCTCCCTGCGTGGAGTTTGCATGTTCTCCCCGTGTCTGTGTCGGTTTCCTCCGGGCGCTCCGGTTTCCTCCCACAGTACAAAGACATGCAGGTTAGGTAGATTGGCAATTCTAAATTGTCCCTAGTGTGTGCTTGGTGTGTGGGTGTGTTTGTGTGTGTCCTGCGGTGGGTTGGCACCCTGCCCAGGATTGGTTCCAGCCTTGTGCCCTGTGTTAGCTGGGATTGGCTCCAGCAGACCCCGTGACCCTGTCTTCGGATTCAGCGGGTTAGAAAATGGATGGATGGAAACTTGCTGGATGGATTTTAGCCAACTCGTTTATTCAAAGCATTTTTTTTTTTTCAAATCCCAAGTCCACTTTTTAGTTGCTTCCATATTTCGAGATTTTCAGCCCTGGCAGCTTTAAGTGATGCAGACACTGTGAGTTAACGCTGTCGTTTTTCTACAAGATTATTATATGAACAGCAAAACTGCTTCCATTCAATCGCGTTCTGCCTGTCATTGTCGCACGAGTCTTGGTGGCAGCTGCACAGGTAAAGTACTTAGTCGCTGGGGAGCCACCGCACTACCTGCCAGACACCGTCACACACAAGTCAGTTTCAGCTTCAGTCTCATTACGGTGCGGTAACGAGTTAACTCTCGGGCCGTTACATGGAAATCAAAGCAGTCCAGATACAGTATGTCGCCGCTGCGAAGAACAGAATTACAAATTGTGTGAAATGTGTCCCGTAAAGAGATTAAAATAGAATGAAATAAAATCAAAACGGCGACGAGTGAAGCCCCAGTCCCCGTCTCTGGGGACACGGAGGCTCGCGCTGGCTTTTCATGTCGCAGACCGATTCTAATATATATATTTTTAATGTGGTTTGTGCACGCCGAAGCCCCCCTTTAAAGAAGTCGACTCGCGTAATTTGACAGAACTTGCACGTCGCTGCTACATTTGGATTTCATTATTCGGTTTGTTCACCCACCACTGACCCCAGCCCGCCCCATTCAGCATCTAAGGCACGTGAAAGAAACCCATCCATTCGGACCGAGTACTTGCCATTTAAGATGCCAAAACCGACCACCCCGTCCAGGTTGAGCTGCCGAAACTCTCTTTGAAAGAAGCCAACCGCCTTGTCCAGTGCCCGGAGCAGCTCGCTGACCTCTACCGGCTGCCCTTCGCCGTGGAACAGCACCAGTGCACAGGACAGCAGCAGGAGAAGATGAGAGCGCATCTTACGGCGGGTTGACGGACGGACCGACGGCGCCTGCACCTGCAACCGCTTCTAGGAGCTGAGGCGCGGCGGCGGCGGCGCGCAACAGAGGAGGCGCGCGCATTGAGTCCGCTGGGGCGTCACGTGGCTTCACTTCACGAAAACACCAACTTCGGAGGATTCAGTGATGGGAAATGAACGTGAGTGGATACGAGAAAGGAACGAGTTCGATCAGCCGCAGAAATAATAATCCTGGATTTAAATATTATTACACAAATCGAGGTAAGAACAAGTACAGAGCCAGTCATCCTAGTAATCACAAAAATGAGAAACTACCAGAAATATATTATGTGACTGGCGCCTTTATCTGTTCAAAGGCGACTTATGATGCTGGGTGTTCCTCTGTCTGGTAGGTATGAGAAGACTTTCTGATTACAGTTTGTAGGTCACAAATGCCATAAAGGTAGATCTGTCTACAAACTGGAACATAAAGCAAGTGACACATTAGCACTTTCCACTTGTTCATCCTTACACATGATAAACAAATATTTTCATACTTTTACAGTCAAACATCTCAATGTTCACATTTACCTTTTTGGCTGACACTTTGATCCAAGGCAACTTACAACATTCATCCATCCATTATCCAACCCGCTATATTCTAACACAGGGTCACGGGGGTCTGCTGGAGCCAATCCCAGCCAGGAACAATTCCCCGGCAGGACGCCAGCACACCGCAGGGCGCGCACACAAACACACCCACGCACCAAGCACACACTAGGGACAATTTAGCACCTAACCTGCATGTCTTTGGACTGGGGGAGGAAACTCACGCAGACACGGGGAGAACATGCAAACTACGCAGGGAGGACCTGGGAAGCAAACCCGGGTCTCCTAACTACGAGGCAGCAGCGCAACCCACTGAGCCACCGTGCCGCCCATCCTTACACATATGATAAACAAATATCTTCATATTTTTACAGTCAAACATGTATTGCTTTTGAAACATCTCAGTGTTCACATTTACTTTTTTGGCTGACACTTTGATCCAAGGCAACTTACAACATCCATCCATCCATCCATTATCCAACCCGCTATATCCTAACACAGGGTCACGGGGGTCTGCTGGAGCCAATCCCAGCCAGGAACAAATCCCGGGCAGGGTGCCAGCCCACCACAGTGCACACGCACAAACACTAGGGACAATTTAGGATCACCAATCTACAACGTAGCCAATTGTATCTCAAATGTTGTAAGCTGGGGGGCAGCACGGTGCAGTCTTTAGACTTTAGGAGGAAACCGGAGCAAACCCACGCAGACACAGGGAGAACATGCAAACTCCACACAGGGAGGACCCGAGAAGCGAACCCAGGTCTCCTAACTGCGAGGCAGCAGTGCTACTCACTGCACCGCCGTGCCGCCCCCCAACTTACAACAATTGAGATACAATTGGTTACATTGTTTTGCATTTCCAGTTGGAGGACAGGTAGGTGAAGTGACATGCTCAGGGTCACACAGCATCAGGAGCAGGATTTGAACCCACAACCTCAAAGTTTAAAGTCTGTGACACCTTAGATCAATAAAAAAAAAAAATAACAGCGTTATTTCTACCTGCTGATAACTGTACCCCCTTGCTTAATATTTATACTACCAAAATTACAATAAGTGCTTGGTACTTTTAAATAAAGGGGTATGGTGGCACAGTAATTAGAGCTTCTGCCACTCATCTTCAGAATCCAGGGTCTGAATCCTGCCCGTATGGAGTCAGCATGTTCTCCAAACTTTGGTATCACTCAGGGGGTGGGGTGACACCCATAAAAATTTTAGTCAGTGTATCAGGCTGAAATTGCCAAGGGGGCAACTCAATTTAATGCAACGATTAAGTGTCTGTGAGCTAAAAACACAAAGGGAGAACCCCCCCCTCCACCTTCACCCCCACCTCAACTCACAGATCAATGATACAATTAAAGTGTCCTCACACAATTAACAGTGGGAATTACTGAGCTACATTAAAGGGCCGAGCAACTTAGGGGGGCTGCTGTCTAGCACTTTGGGAGAGGCAGTGCCCTGTGTACATCTGCTCCCCCAGTCCTTCCATTATGATGGCCTCCCGGCTGGGAAAGGACCCCAGCTCTCTGTCACAATGTGTAGCAAGAGGAGCTGAGTGGTCCGGGAGGGCAAAAAACTGCCGGCATTTTAATGCTTCTCTTGAGTGCTACAAACCCCACCAACTGTCGTGCAGGCCGACGCAGAAGTATAAACCACTTTTGATAACGTAGCCCTACGTGCGCAGCTCGATTAGGGGGTCTGCACTTATTGTCTGAGTGCGAGGTATCTTTCTTTTGGAGCAGCCATTGTTTTACCGATGCTGCCAAACTGGTTTTAACTATTTATGACATTCCCTCTGATGCATTCTGTTTTTATGAACATCTATTTTTTTTGTTTATATTTATTATCTGCACTTTGGATCCTTTTGATTTTAATAAACATGGACCTATGAACAATCTGAACCTTCTTACTGTCTCTCTACTGTACTGTTGCAGGCCCATCCTTGATTACGAACCAGCTAGGGGGGATCAAGAGGGCAGTTTAGTGTCGGGAAGGCTTGACCACTGGCAGACCCCATACTCTGATGCCACCACAATCACCATATGTCACCGTAGGGATGATATTAGGCAGATGATGAGTGGTGCCTGCTCCTTGAAAAATGTAGCGCTTGAAGTTCTGCTCAAAACGTTTCTCATTTTTGTCTCATCACACTGAAGGATCTTTCCCCTCATGCTCCAGATTGCCTACCAGTGTCTAGCGACTCTATAAATAAACGTCTGATTGATGGAGTGCTGCTCCTTCTAACTGGTTCTCCCTTCTCAGCAGAGGACATCTGAAGCTCTGTCACAGTGACCATTGGGTTCTTGGCCACCTCCCTGACCCCAGACCCTTCTTGCTCAGTTTCTCAGTTTGGCTGGACAGCCAACTCTAGGAAGAGTCCTGGTGGGTCCACATTTCTTCTATATCACGATTATTCAGGCCACTGTGACCCTGAGAACACTCAGATCTTTAGAAATGGTTTCACATTCTTAGGAGTTTAAGTCTGAGCTTTAGCTGGACCACTCCGGGTCAGTCAACGATGTCGTAAAGTCAAAGAAAGCTTGCCATGCTTGATTGATGGAGTGTTCCTGAGATGTTTGTTCTTCTGACAGGTTCTCCCATCTCAGCAGAGAACTTCTGAAGCTCTTTTACAGTGACCACCTTTGGTTACTCAGTTTGGATGGAAGACAAACTCTAACAATAGTCCTGGTGGTTCTACATTTCTTCATTATCACAGTTATTGAGGCCACTGTGCCCCTGAGAACATTCACAGCTTTAGAAATAGTTTTTATCTCCATGCCATGGTCTGTGCCTCACCACCATCCTGCTCCACTGACAGACTGAGGAGACCCCACACGATGTGACTCTTCAATTCCACCCGGGGGGGGGTAAATGTTAACATTATACAAAGTTACTGTCTGTTTTTACATGCATTTTTATTACTCTTTAATTTAATATTGTTTCTTTGTATCAGTATACTGCTGCTGGATTATGTGAATTTCCCCTTGGGATTAATAAAGTATCTATCTATCTATCTATCTATGCATCTATCTAATCAAATTTATAGTGTCTTTCATGACTCCCTGTCCATCTGTCTATTATATAGTGCCTTTCATATCTATCTATGCATCTGTCTATCTATCTATCTAATCAAATTTATAGTGCCTTTCATGACTACCTGTCCACAGAGGTGGCCTTAGGAGTACGCAGGGCCTTGGAAGAGTGTCATATGCGGGTCCGAGAGCCATAAGTGTAGGCTATATATATGTATATCCACCACGTACCATATTTCAGTCTATAATGGATTTGAATGTCTTGCAGAGGCCCCGCATATTTGTATGATGAGCTGACGGTGACGAATGAATCTCCTATCGCAGGGCCTGGGGCGGTTGCCCTAGTCGCCACCCCCAAAGTCCGCCTCTGCTGTCCATCTGTCTATTACATAGTGCCTTTCATATCTATCTATGCATCTATCTATCTATCTATCTAATCAAATTTATAGTGTCTTTCATGACTCCCTGTCCATCTGTCTATTATATAGTGCCTTTTTATATCTATCTAGATATTATATAGTGCCTTTCATATCTATCTATCTATCTATTATATAGTTCCTTTCATAACTATCTATCTATCCATCTATTATATAGTGCTTTTCATAACTATCTATCTGTAGGTCCTGTATTACAGAATCGTGCCCTCCGGAGTAACGTCTGTGAAGATGGATAACCAAGTCAAGTAATGGCCTTAGTCTTTCTAGGTTTTGTTCAGGCAAATTTTAAGAGAGACCTGCGGATTTTTGCTTTTGCTCATCATTGCTACTAAAGCTCCCATAAACACTTGTTGACAAAAAAGACATAATTTTACACATGTGTACTGCCATTGTTGCTCATGCGCAATCCAATTCAGCGATTTGGAAAATGCCCAGGTTGGAAAAAAAGAAACATAGCTACTGTCTGACGAACACGTGGCCCGGAAGTGTGTGACGTCATTCCACAGGCAACATGGCGGAGCGCAGACTAGTCTTGATTTCTGTGGTGTTACCGCTGGCGGCTGCTTGTGCTTATGGTTTTGCAGTAACTCGGGGCAAGCTCGCCTGGGTAGCCGTGTTCATGTTTGCCTTGCTGTGCCTACTGCGAGTCCGGTCTCGTTGTTCCCGTGGTGGGGTACCCTCCGTTTGCGTCCTGGTTTTGGGTGACATCGGGCGCAGCCCGCGGATGCAGTACCATTGCCTGTCTCTCAGCAGACACGGATACGGCGTCACGCTGCTGGGCTACCGGGGTAACTATAACCGCGGGGAATTCAGGGTGGGTCTCGAGTGACTGAGAAGAAACAAACATTTGAGTGTCTCCCCTAAAAACAGCTGAACGCAGCCGACTTTATACACGTGGTGTTAGTAAACAGAACGAGCGCTTTGGTTGTGGGCGTCCAGTTTATCGTATTTACTGTTTGAGTATTTATTTCATCGTCACATCTGTGTGTTCATTCATTAGCAGCCAATACAACGCAGCCTGCGATTACATTTTGGAGAAACAAACGAGTCGTGTTAATCCAACGTCCTTAATATTACTTCTGACTGAAAACGAATTTCCAAAGTAATCAAACGGAAGTTTTGGTACGGCGCCATTCGTTTTAGTGATTGGTAAAATGTCTCGGTAGGTGTCCAATGACATACATCTGTTGGGTTTTTTTAATCTGAGTTTTCTGACGCAAACTGAACACAAAGCATGGGCGGAGCTTGACATTTAGGCTTGGAGTGCTGACGAACCATTAAAAAATGTACTGGACTGCACACCTCATGTGAAATATACTAATTTGTTAATTTTCGATGTGAATTAAGTTTCACTTTCATTAACATTTAAAACTTTAAATGTTTTACACAAATTATGGAAAAAAAACAACCATTAACGATATTTATGTAATAGAAAGTGTTGCTTTTTTAGTTTGTCAATGTATTGTAATTGTGGCAAAATAAGCACTTGTATATTTAAGAAGTTAGAAAATGTACACATCTCCATATATACTCAGCAAAAAAAGAAACGTCCCTTTTTCAGGACTGTGTATTTCAACAATAATGTTTTAAAAATCCAAATCACTTTACAGATCTTCATTGTAAAGGGTTTAAACAATGTTTTCCATGCATGTTCAATTAACCATAATCAATTAATTAACATGCACCTGTGGAATGGTCGTTAAGACCTTAACAGCTTACAGAAAGTAGACATTTAAGGTCACAATTCTAAAAACGCAGGACACTAAAGAGACTTGTCTACCGACTGTGAAAGATGCCCAGGGTCCCTGCTCATCTGCGTGAACGTGCATTAGGCATGCTGCAGGGAGGCATGAGGACTGCTGATGTGGCTAGACTAATAAATTGCCATGTCCGCACTGTGAGACGCCTAAGGCCGCGCTACAGGGAGACAGGAAGGACAGCTGATCATCCTCGCAGTGGAAGACCACGTGTAACAACACCTGCACAGGATCGGTACATCCGAATATCACACCTGCGTGACAGGTACAGGATGGCCACAACAACTGCCCGAGTCACACCAGGAACACACAATCCCTCCATCGGTGCTCAGACTGTCCGCAATAGGCTGAGAGAGGCTGGACTGAGGGCTTGTAGGCCTGTTGTAAGGCAGGTCCTTACCAGACATCACCAGCAACAACGCCGCCTATGGGCACAAACCCACCTTCGCTGGACCAGACAGGAGTGTCAAAAAGTGCTCTTCACTGATGAGTCACAGTTTTGTCTCACCAGGGGTGATGAACGGATTCGTGTTTATCGTCGAAGGAATTGAGCACGTCTGGGACCTGTTGGATCGCAGGGTGAGGGCTAGGGCCATTCCCCCCAGAAATGTCCAGGAACTTGCAGGTGCCTTGGTGGAAGAGTGGGGTAACATCTCACAGCAAGAACTGACAAATCTGGTCCAGTCCATGAGGAGGAGATGCACTGCAGTACTTCAAGCAGCTGGTGGCCACACCACATACTGACTGGTACTTTTGATTTTGAGCCTCCCTTCATTCAGGGACACATTGTGAAACATTTTTAGTTTATGTCTTATGGTGTTGACTCTTTTAGTGTTCATACAAATATTTACACATTAAGTTTACTGAAAGTAAAAACAGTTGAAAGTCAGAGGACGTTTCTTTTTTTGCTGAGTATATAAAGTGTGTCCACTTTGCTAATGGAACAGATGTGCATGTCCCAGTTGCCATGTGTTTGTCATTCCAACAGATGGCACATCATAGTTTGTAGTAATAAAATGCATTGCATTTGTCACTCCAATAGACGCTGCATCACAATTTGTAGTAATGCATTTAATTTTATTACTACATGCATTACAAAATACTTTGCAATAGATGGTGCACTGCAAATGTTAATGCTGAGGTCTACGTTAATTAGATTTCAACCTATTTTAGATGGATAACACATCTAGAGTGTGTGCATACATATATATATATATATAAGTGTTAAAACGTATGTCTGTCTGGTATCCACAAGAGGGTGGGAATGTCTGAATGAAAACAGCTGGCTGGCATAGGAAAGTAAAACTTGAGGCCTGCGTCCGAGCGTCATGTTGTATGTCATCCACAGTAGGGCAGGAATGTCCGATGATGAAAGACAACAAAAAACATGAAGAACGAACAGAGGCTTGAAAAAGCACAACACGATCAAATCAGATGGACTTACCATTGTACTATTTTAATAAACAGGCGCTTTGCCATGCTAATGGTGCAAGATTGGGGTGCGTTCGGGGATTATCTCTTTGAAAGTTGGATTGCTTTCTGTTATTTATTTGCATCATCAAAAGCCTAATTGGGATGGGATTAGTTTTACACCAGGAGGCGGTGTAAAATAGTTTTTACCAGTGGTCTGCAGTAATTTTAGTCCTTTAGTCCCACTTTTCACAGACTGTGTGTTCACACCTCAGTAAAAAAATTCTGCAGAAAGTCTGTTTAAAAATAATAATAAGCCCAGGTTAAACTTGTGTCATGCGACACTTAAGTAAAATTCCGTAATTTGAGTAAGTCGATTTGAGTGGGACTAACGTTCAGAGGTCATCTGGTAGTATTTACGTTACCCAATGCCTGAAGTGAGAAAAAAGTTGCTGTATTGCTTGTTGTGCACACAGAATAACGGGGTGGCAAGTGTTATATGCCCTTGGTGGTCTGTCAATGTGCTGATATTCACAATTTATTTAGAAAAGCTGGTGGGTGCTGTGCTCTACCCCATGGTGGTGGAAACAGGCATGTGGTTTTTATAACTAAAGGTGGTTAACGTTGTCCAAACTGACGGAACGCATACGTTAACGAAAGGGCACAGGGGACGGAGTAAAGTACTGCCAGTAACCAACTGACTTTCGCCCACCTTCTGGTGTAAAACTAATTCCATCTGAATAGGCCTAAATCAACAGATATCCATGCTTTATTTTTAAGATATTTTGTAACAAAGCAGATGTGCATAGGCAGGGATAAATGCTGGGCACACGTGTGCTGCTGTTGCAGTGGTGATCTGCTTTGCCAACAGGAGCAACTATCGGACATGTAAAAGGAGGAAAATACAAACATAAACGTTGAAATGGTGTCTCTTGAGCTAAATCTGAAGCAGTAAGCTCATCTGTAGTTAGTGAGAAGTTAAGCAAAATGACACCTTTCATTGACTAACTATGTGCAAGCTTTTGGGACAACTCGGGCCCCTTCTTCTGGCGAGATGTAAAATAAAAGGTGTCATTTTGCTTAGCATTCTCACTACATCTATAATGGCTAACTCGGTACAACACTCAAGTACTAATCTGTAATTGAAATTGTACAGGATATTTCCCAGCTTGCTTTAAGGAGAAGCAACATGCAGGAAAGAGTTGCCATGGGCAGGATGGATTGTAGCGGTGCCTCCCAAACTCGGTCCTGGGGCGCCCCTGTGGCTGCAGGTTTTTGTTTCACCCAACTTCCCTTTTTCATTGGACTCTTAGCCTAATTAAGTGAGTCGTTATTTTCCAGTTTTTGTGTTTTGGAGTCAATGCAGAAATTAAAAACTAAGTTTAGTAGATTTTTGAGCAGTTAATGTAATGAGCAGTTATATGGGGAATATGTAGTTAACAGTATTTTCAACCTAATTTTTATTCTGCTTTTCCAGGTGGTGGTGTTATTTAACTGATTATTAACTAATTAGCGGGTCTGACACTGAAGCCGTTGCTGCTTTCGTCATCCTGGGTGTCTGCTGTGCTGGTTGTTAATTGTCACTCTTCGGGTTAAATGAAACGGGGAAACTAATAGGAAAAAAACAAAAGAGAGTTAAGCATTTCTAGCTTCTATTTCTAATGTCTTATAAATGTAAAAATCATACTGCTGTGTTTTTCTGAATGCAGAATAAGAGAAGAGTAAAAAAAAGACCAGCTAATTAAATGAGATCAGTTGTTAAAAGTGATTTTCACCGACTGCGAATCTGGTTGGAACAAAAACCTGCAGTGACAGTGGGTCCCCAGGATCGAGTTTGGGAAGCACTGGATTATAGCATTCGTTGGTAAACCAGGGCTCTCCGACTCGAGTCCTGGAGCACTGATGTGGTTGGAAATTACTACAGTAATCCCTCCTCGATCGCGGGGGTTGTGTTCCAGACCCCCCCGCGATAGGTGAAAATCTGCGAAGTAGAAACCATATGTTTGTATGGTTATTTTTATATATTTTAAGCCCTTATAAACTCTCCCACACTGTTTATAAATATTCCCCGCAGAGTTATACAGCATAATCCCTTTGTATTCTCTTAGATAATAGGTAAGATTCATTGAAATTATGTATATAAACACACTGTTTATATACAGTAAAACCTAAATATTATTTTAAAGATATCGAGCGTCTCCGATATCACATATGTTACAGCCATTACGATAGACAGGCCACCAGCAATAAATACGTACAACGCAAGAAAAATAGTATACAGTAAATGTGTGTACAGTGACACTAAACATACGTACATGTACTAAGTACTGTAAGTAGAAAATTAATTATGGTTACTCACCAACAATGACACGATGACTTGTCCGATAACAATGAGTTTAATTTTACTGCACAACAAAGGAGAGCGTTACACCTCTTCCAAAGGAGCCTTTTCAGGCGATTGTGTTGCACTGCCGTTGTTCTTCTTCAATCCAAATCCCTAAAGCAGATTCCATCCAGACTACTGCCTTATTACATCCACTTACAACTCGTTTTGCACCCTGGTTAAAGGGACACTGCGGCCGTAGATCTTATATTCCTTTCCTACTTTTTAAATAAAAAGAATTGTAGCCTTCAACAAATCCAAAACGTTTACCTTTTCGGCAATCGTTAACATCTTCCGTTTGCTTGGGCACGGCCCCTGAAGCAGTAGCAGATCGTTTTGGAGCCATAATGAAGGGCTTGACTATGCACAAAGATAAGCACAAAAGTTAACTCTTTACACAGCGAAACACGTTGATGCTGAATGAGCGAGACGAGACTTCCTGGTTAACACTGCATTCAGCACGAAGGAACATAACTGCGTGCTCTAATTGGTTAGCTTCTCAGTCAGGAGATCTTAACTGCATGCTCTGATTGGTTAGCTTCTCAGTCATCTGCCAATAGCGTCCCTTATATGAAATCAACTGGGCAAACCAACTGAGGAAGCATGTACAGGAAGTAAAAAGACCCATTGTCCGCAGAACCCGCGAAGCAGCGGAAAATCCGCGTTATATATTTAGTTATGCTTTCATATAAAATCCGCGATAGAGTGAAGACGCGAAAGTCGAAGCGCGATATAGCGAGGGATTACTGCATTTCATTTACTGGCATGACAATTCTGACTCTCTGTACCTGTACTGATTTTAAGATGACACATGCAGGATCTCAGTCTCTGCCTCTCTCCCTCTGATGTCCCATTCAGAATTGGTTTCTGCTTTGTATTTAAAGTTACCGGGATAAAATCCAGCCCACTTAAGTTTTTTTTTTTTGTTTGTTTGTTTATTTCGCCTTATACAATTTCTTGTACAGTGGAACCTCGGTTCACGAACGTCTCGGTACACGTACAAATCGGTTTACGACCAAAAAGTTCGCCAAACTTTTGCATCTGTTCACGACCACACACTCGGTATACGGAAAAGCCAGTTTCCCTTTCGGTTTGTGCGTGCCGATGATTTCTGCACGTGTTCAGTCTCTCCCTGTGCATTCCCTTTGCAGCAAGAGAGAGACACACACGCACGCACGCACACGAACATGAGAGAGGACTGGACGCATAAGGCCGAGAAGGCAGTTAAAGAATGCACCAGGCTTGTTTTTAAAGAGACTGATTCGAGCATTGTTTTAACCTTGTTGTATTTAATGAAGACTTTTTTCTGTTGGATTTTAACCTCCACTTCACTTCTGTTTCCAGCGATTGGTTCGTAGCGTGCATTTTTGCAATGTTACTTTTCATGGTGGTTTATTAAATTATGTTAATTTTTTTTTCCCTGTGCTTAATACTCATTTAAAACAAAGTGTTTTTAGCGAGCGGTTTGTAGCGCTATAGCGTGAACTTTTGCAGTGTTAGTTTTCTCTGTTGTTCAAGGTTTTCTTAGTGTTATTCAATGTTTTTACATTTAGTTTACTATTATGCTGTGCATTCTATGGTGTAATTAACTATATTTGTGCTTAAAAATCTTAAAAAATATATATTTACATACAGTTTGTGAGGTCTGGAACGGATTAATTGTATTTACATACAATCCTATGGGGGACATTACTTCGGTTCACGACCAGAGTTTTGGAACGAATTGTGGTCGTGAACCGAGGTTCCACTGTGTTGGGAATTTGTTAGTTTTCGCATACCCCTTGGGGTTAGAGTGCAGGGTCAGCCATTGTACAGCGCCTCTGGAGCAGTTGAAGGTTAAGGGTAGGATCTTTTTTTTTTTTTTTCGAACCCGCAACCTTTGGGGTTACCAGCACAGATCCTTAGCCTCAGAGCCACCACTCCGCCCTTAAGCAACTTGACGCAGGGAGGTCTCATTGCTACGAGCCAGCAGCAATACCACTGCGCCACCGTGCCAGCCTTTTTCTGATCTGGATTAAGCAGGTTCAGCAGTGGTTGTAAATTTAACAAAGGGAGGTACTAAAAATTATAAGGAGCATCATAATATTTATTAATTTAATGTATTTCTTTACACTTTGTTAATGCATGATCTCCACCTTAGAAATGTTTTTGAACCACACACTGTAATAAGACATGGAAATGGATATTTTTGTTTATTCATACTGTATGTATATCATCTATTACACACTTATTGATATTTAGATTTTGTGTAATTTACCATTTCTTTTTTTAACCTTTGTTTTCATTGTATTCACATTTCTGTAGGCACCCTGATCATATGCTGAGTGGAATATAAACACTGGTTGTGTACTTTGTTTGTGTGGTGACTTTCTTGTGAGAGATGTCACTAAACTCTTCTACGTTTTATACTAACAACAAACTGCCCTTATTGTTACAGTCACAAAGCCACATCCTGACTTGCTGAATGAAAAAAACATCCAGATCTGTCCCATTTCAGAGGTGAAAGGCCTCACAGGTAACCATTTATTTAACCTCTTATTTCTCTCCACCATGACACTGAAGTTTGTTTTATAAGACAATCTGTATTTTCTCAATTTGCTGCCTCTTCTTTATAGTTGGACCAGCAATTCTGCGCTACATCGTAAAAGTTGTACTTCAGTGCCTGCAGTTGTCTTATGCCCTGCTTAGAGTTGATGCCCCCCACTTCATTCTCTTACAGGTGAGGCTTACAGAGTGTGGCACTCATAGAAATAAAGCAAATGAGCGACACGTTACAGCGTCTGCACGTTTCTTCTCTTGCTTGTTGCAGATGCTGGATTTGATTGAGAAATGAGGAAGAGGACACGATTTAAAAATCCCATGCTAATGTTTCACTTTACATCATGTTGTTTTTATTGCATGTTACAGGGAACTAGATCTGAGTTTTACTAGGGTTGCCAGATTAGAAAATTAGAAATACGGAACATTTAAAATCTCTCTCTCTGTTATTATATATATATAAATTTATACATGACCCCTACAAACCCAGACCAATCTATATATATATATATATATATATATATATATATATATCCTCTTTAATAAAACCCCTGTGTGGGTCCAGGTGTCCGTGTGTGTGTCTTTTGGTGAAGTGCGCATGTGCGAGGCTCGGTGCGACACGCACGACCGGCATCGTGGACGCACACACACTGGAAGCTGAGCACACAGTGAATGGTGTAGCCGCGGCCGCATGATAAGCAAATAAAGGACAGCATTGCTGGGGAGAGTGCTGTTGGGTAGTCTCGGCCGCGCACATAAAATCCATTGCTGGGGAGACGCCACACATACTGCCCCGTGCATGTTTACTAACTAACTATCCACTAGCAACATGCCACCCAAAAAAAAAAAGACACGTCAAGTAGGACAAATGACACAGACACTCAAATCGTATATAAGCAACATCTCCTGGAAGAACAGTCAGCAAGTAAACATCAACAAAAGAAAGGCTAAAAGACAAAGAAAAATACGAGCAAAATGGATCGATTGTAAAAAAAGAAAATGAGCGTCAGAATATTCCCCGTATTGATTTGGCTCCATCCTCTACTAATTTACCCTTCACCATAAGAAGGCGACAATTTCCAGTTACATTAGCCTTTGCCATAGCAATTAATAAAGCTCAGGGGCAAACCTTAGAAAAAGTTGCCATTTACTTGCCAGAACCAGCATTCAGCCACAGTCAGTTATATGTTGCATTATCAGGAGTTAGAAGTTTTACAGATGTTGTTGTCAACGTTGTAGATGGTCCTGAACAGGAGTGTTTACAAAAAATGTTGTCTATAATGAACTTTTATTGAAAAATTTCTTGAGGTAAAAAAATAAAAACATTTTCCTAAATATCTTCTTCAGATATTGTGTATTACAAATTGTTTTACACTAAGGCAATATTAATTATACTTACTGTATTGTCGTATACGTTTCCATTTTAAAATATTTTTAAAATATTATTTTACTTTAGGCTTCTTGCAAAAATATTTTTAACAAAAAAAATTAAGACAACAAACAGAATGAGGTTAAGGTCCCTTGCCATTTAACATAGACTGTTCCTAATAATGTTTATGCAATACTGTTCTAGCGCCCGTTATTGTAATGGGCTTAATGTCTAGTATATATATATATATATATATATATATATATATATATAATTAATTCACTAATGACACACACATGACAGTGAGTGCAAGTAAGACAGAGCCCCGCCCACCAACTCTAACCCTCCTACCGCGTCATAGGATATGCACGACAGAGCCCCGCCCGCCAACTCTAACTCTCCTCCCGTGTCCACCCTCAAAACCGGTCCCGCCCACACGCAGCCGACACAGCATTTCTAACCAAGCATCTGCAGTACACTTACAAGCAAACTCTACATGCAGCGAAAATTGACTTCTCCAGCTGGATTCCATGCTCAGAACCATCAAACCCTACGCTAAATCATACAAACACATGCATGAAATTGCTCAGTCCAATCCAACAGCAGCTGTACGAATGCTTTTCGAGGAAAACCCTAGGCAGGATTTACAACGCTACAATCCCTCGACATGTCACACCAATGTTGCAGCGATTTTCGTCGGAGAAGATGGTGAACCGTCTGCCAAAAGGGACATTTGCACCTGTCCCATAGGCAACTCCTGTAAACAGATTTCCACGCTCAATATGAATTGCGATCCTATGGTTTACCCACTTTTATTCCCTTACGGAGACATTGGCTGGCACAAAGATTTACAACATGTTCCAGACAAAAGAACCACCAAGTGAAGAAGGCTTACTCAATGCCAATTTTACACGTACAGATTAGCAATGAGGAATATATTTAGTATTTTGCACTCCAGCGGAGAATTATTCCAACAGTACGTCGTAGATGTGTATGTTAAAACAGAGGGCACGCGACTCAACTATCTCAGATTAGATCAACAAGATTTGCGCGTGGAACAATACAAAGGACTGTCAGACGCACTGCAATCAAACGCTGAAAATAAAAACGTACGTGTAGGCAAAATGATCATATTACCATCCACATTTCCAGGAAGTCCAAGATACATGCAACAAAACTAGCAGGATGCCATGGCCACAGTACTTAAATTCGGACAGAATGATTTATTTATCACTTTCACATGTAATCCTGCTTGGCCGGAAACTCTACATGCACTGTCTGATACCCAAAGACCGGTGCACAGACCTGATATCCCACATGCTGTTTACTCTTCACTAATTCTAACAACCAGTCTTCAGCCACAGTCAGTTGTATGTGGCATTTTTTAGGATCTTTTGACTCATTATCTGTCGTCACCACCAAAACACCTATTCACACCTGCGTCTTTCAAGAAGTATTTATTTCTTCTTGATTTCTGAATTCCTCTCTCACTGTTTTCCGTTCCTATTCTTACACCGCTGTTTGCTACGGCGGGCTTCGGCAAGTATATTATATAAGTATATTATATAAAAGTAGAGACATAAGTTAAACACATAAAGCAAGGATTTTAATGGGTTATGAGGAAAACAAAAGTAAAATCATCTAAAAATTATTTACTGAAAGTGCAATTCCGTACACCACAGTTTGCTTCATAACAGCTTCTGCCTTGTTTGATAAATGTCCATTCGCTGGAATACTCATCACGAAATTTACACTTATGTTTTAGCATCTTGGGATGGATGGATTAGTTTTTAAGTTAGAAAAAAGCGGGCCGTGGCGAGTAGTAATAAGACACTTTGTTGACCCTGTATGTTGCAATGCTGATAGAGAACTGGGCTGGAGAGCAAAGCGGTAAGAGTGTCGCTGCCCTCAGCCAACCATAGCGACTGAACAAGCCGCAAACAGGCAGCAAACACGAGTTTTCATCAAGAGAATCTAAAAAAAGAAAGCATAATTACTTATTACTTCATCTCCGAAATATAGCCAAACTCCGTCCCTACCTCACAGATTCCTTCATCTCCGAAATATAGGCAAACTCTGTCCCTGCCTCTCCCTCTGTGATGCTGAAAAACTGGTTCATGCCTTTGTCTCGTCCACACTGGACTTTTGTAATGCACTCCTCATCGGGATACCCAACAAGAGCTTTCAAAAGCTCCAACAAGTCCAAAATAGTGCTGCAAGCATCCTGATGAGGGTGCGGGAATATGAACATATCTTACCAATCCTTCGGTCACTTCATTGGCTCCCTATCCATCTCCGTATCGAATTCAAACTCTGTTTGTTTACTCACCGGTGTATCCATGGAAATGCTCCACAATATCTGAAAGAGCTCCTTATATTACAATCCACTACAAAAAAACTTCCGTTTTACAAATACGTACCGTCTTCGCCCCACTGTGACCAAACTTCATACAATGGGAGACCGAGCCTTTGCAGCTGCTGCTCCACGGCTCTGGAATGGCCTACCAGAAAGCCTAAGAACACGGCAGATTGTGGGCTGTTTTAAAAAAACAGCTAAAGACTTTTTAACAAGAATGCTGTAATTATTGTTGTTTTATCTCCGTTTTTATCTTGCCTTGCCTTTGTTTAATCTTTTTATGCTGCACTTTAAGATTTACTGCTAATGTAAAGTGCCCTATAAATAACATGCATTATTATTATTATAAAGTTACAACTAAGTACCGTAAGAAGGTAGTAAAAATTATATTTTCATTCCGAAATTTGAAAATGAACTAAATATGGGACATTTGGGTGTCCCTGAAAGGTCAGTACGGGACAGGGGACAAAATGATCAAATATGGGACATGTTCCGTATATAAGGGACGTCTGGCAGCGCTAGTTTTACAGACAATATGTTGTACATACTAATACAGTATAACATTTTATACTGAGTGCAATTATGGCCAATGCTGCACATCCTCTCTCTGATGCACAAACACTGAGGAATTTCAGCCAACAAATTATTTAGCAGAAGTGTGTCAAAAAACACTGCTGGTCATCCTTTTACCACGGGTGTCAAACTCCGGTCCTGGAGTGCTGCAGTGGCTGCAGGTTTTCATTCTAACCATCTTCTTCATTAGTGACCAGTTTTTGCTGCTAATCAACTTCTTTTGCTTTAACTTTAATTAACTTGACTCCAGCCCCCTTAGTTGTTTCTTTTTCCTTAATTAGTAGCCAAACAATAATGAGACACAAAACAAGCCGCCACATGACCAGCTCATCACACAATATCTGAAAATAAAGAAAGGTGAAGGTCTCAGTAAGGTTGATCTGTCAGCATCTTGACAGTGTTCTTTGTTGGGGGGAATCGACAGTTTTGTAAAAGTCTGCTGCGGCAGAATGAGATAAGCAGCAACTTGCCATGGAATTAAATAACGGGTTTAATTAACAGAAAGAATTGGCTTCTCATTAAGAGATTGGTTGGAGTTTGAAATCCCAGTTTAGCTGCTCATCTGTTATCTCGTTTCACATCTCATTTCTGTTTGGCTGCCATTTCATGTAGAAAAGAATCAATTCAGAGGACAGAATCCTTAAAAACAGGGCTATTAAAATGAAGGGAAAAGAAATGAATTAGCACTGATTAGGAAAAGGGTCAGAATGAAAACCTGCAGCCACTACGGCCCTCCAAGCCTGGAGTTTGACACCCCTGAATTATATCAACAGCAGTACTCCTTTATAGCACCTCACTGTGACTGCTAGCCAAGCTAAGTTAGATGTTTTCTTTCTTTTTAGTTATTCTTTTATGCATTTGTTATTTATTTTGCTTCTGTATAAAGCCAAATTTTCCCCTTGGGACAAATAAAACTGTACCTGACTATCCATCCATTCCAGACCTTGATAGTTTTAATTTGTTACTTTACATGGCTCAGAAGACATAACACAAAACCAGGTTCAAACATTACTGATCAATAAACAAGTCAAAATGCACACCTTCAAATGGAAATTATACCCCAGCGTAATGGGTTTGATAATGCATGTTTTCTCAACTTGAACTAGATACCTGATAGCATTATTTTTATAGTGCAAAGTATGGCACAAGCAGCAAAGCTGACGGCAAAATATAACAGTCAGTAGAAAATTTCAGAACGCACAAAAGTACAGGCTGTTGGGTACTAGCGTAATAGATCGTGAAATCAATTTTATTTTTATACAGCACAATTCACAATGTTACATTGTCAGTCCTTAACGGGGGGGAAAAAAAACAACATTTTCAAATACCTCACAGTATTATGTGGTTTAGAGTGTTTAACAGGAAAAAAAACATAAAATTCTCTAACCGGCTTAATCCATTTCATTGTTGTGGGGGGCCAGGGGCTTATCCTGGCATCAGGGGGCACAAGGCAGGAGTCGACCATGGATGGGGTGCCAATCCATCACAGGATCCCCTGACACACGCTGTTGCACTCAGTCAATTTGGAATTGCCAGTTAAACTATACTGCATATCTTTGGGGATGTAGGATGAAAAAAACGTTCTGATAAGAGAACATACTGAGATTTGGGATAAGTGTGTAAAGTCTACGTGCTTAATAGAAAACGAAAGACAAAAATCTGTAAATTTACTTAAAAAAATCGAGAGTGAGAAGTCCACATGACTGTCATCATCAAGTTCTTCCATGTTAACCCTGAATACCATGGGGACTGATTGAGGTCATTTATGTTAGGTAGAATGCCTAGAGGGGGCTGGGTGGTCTCGTGGCCTCGGAACTAGTGAATGGGAAGTTCGGATCATTTTACCGACTTAGTCTCGTTCAGCAAAATGAACAAATCTTTTTTCGAGTCATTTCGTTCATTTGTTCATTTTAGCAAAATATAATTAAAATCATCTACTGCTTACACAAATATTGATCACAATAATTAATCAATAATTTATTTGTAACAGGATTATTTATTTATAAAATAACACACCACAGATCCTCAAGGAACAGTAACAAAATCATAGTGACAGAAATTGACAGACCTTTTTAATTTATAAGAAAATGCGTTTTAGATATTTTTGATAATTTTATAATTTCTAAATATGATCCAACATACAACAAATGGAATTTTACGTTAGTATTTGACTGAGGTACTGAGCCGGTAAGTGGTCACGTGACAAAAGAACGAAAGACTCGAGGAATGAACTAATCAATTCTCTTTCCAGTTCAGACTGCATAGGTTAAGCTTATGGGGCTGTCACATGATGAACGAACGACTCGAACCCGAAGACTCGAGAGATGAACTAATCAATTCTGTTTCCGGCTCAGACTGAGTTGGTTAAGCTTATTCCAATACAGAAACTATAGGAAGTTGTGCAAATGCGCATGCGCGACTGAACGAATCACTCCCACGAGACGACTCGTTCTTCCCGAGTCACATTAAAGATTCGTTCAAAATGAACGAATCGTTCAAGAACGACCCATCACTACTCTGAACCCATGCAGATTTTATTTTTTTCTCCAGCCGTCTGGAGTTTTTTGTTTTTTCTGTCCTCCCTGGCCATTGGACCTTACTTTTATTCTATGTTAATCAGTGTTCCCTAATTCTATTTTCTTATTTATTTTGTCATTTTTCTCTTTCTTCATTTTGTAAAGCACTTTGAGCTCCATCATTTGTATGAAAATGTGCGATAGAAATAAATGTTGTTGTTGAGTGGTCTCCCCTAGATGGTGATGGATATTTAAGGAGTAAACCCATCCATCCATTTTCCAACCCGCTTAATCCTAACTACAGGGTCACGGGGGGTCTGCCGGAGCCAATCCCAGCCAACACAGGGCACAAGGCAGGAACCAATCCCGGGCAGGGTGCCAACCCACCGCAGGACACACATAAACACACCCACACACCAAGCACACACTAGGGCCAATTTAGAATCGCCAATCCACCTAACCCGCATGTCTTTGGACTGTGGGAGGAAACCGGAGCGCCCGGAGGAGATAACATGAAAACTCCACGCAGGGAGGACCCGGGAAGCGATCCCAGGTCTCCTAACTGCGAGGCAGCATCGCTACCACTGCGCCACCATGCCGCCCAAGGAGTAAACCGCAAGACGATTATATTTTTATATTATGTACGTTAAAGAACCATCAACAACAAATCAAATCAATAATATATTGAACAATTATTATAAAAGTAATGTTGAATAAATCGGACTCTGCAGTTGTATGAATAAAAAAAAGTACCTCTTCCGGTTAGCGGAAATAGCTTGATAGAAATCTACATTTTGTACCCAATACTTGTATACAAAATTTGGTTGATCGAAGTGAAAGCGTACTCGGCTTATCGTGTTTACACACACACACACAGATGGACTTAATTCCAAAAATGGTATTTTCGGACTCTGGGAAGTCTAAAACGTCGAGATTCATCAAAATCTCTTTTTGGATGATTCCAATACTTTCCCTATACTTCATATATGAGAAAGTAAAAAAAAATCAAAGGACACATAAAAGTATAGATATACACACATGGCAGAGGCTGACTGACTACAAGAGCTCCTGTGAGTCCTTTACTAAAAAAAAAATAGGTTAAGAATTAAAATTGTGGAAATAGTACACCTGAGACAAAATGGCACAAACTAAAGTACATTTAATCAGGCATGTTCAACTGTTTGTTTACTTTGTATTTCAGAACCCACCTGGCCTTCCCAGCATTGCCGTAGCGTGGTTCATCTGCCTGCTGCGGGCTAGCAAGTTGATGATCGACTGGCACAACTATGGATACACCATTATGGCTCTAAGCCTTGGAGAGAGGAATCCCATAGTCCGACTTGCTAAATGGTTAGTTGAAAAGTGTAGCATGTTCAAGGGTGTTTATATGTCTTTGGGTTTGATCATGGAAATGCACCGAAAGTAGGCGAGCTTCTGGCCTGTTTTGTCTGCTTTTTCTTAGTGTCTACTCCTTCATCTAAACAATTGAATGCACACATGCTAAAAGTTATTGTGCACTTCTGAGGTGACAGTCTGAAGACAAAGCTAACGTGTAAACTTGCTTTTCAGTGGAAACATCCAAGGAGGACTCCTCACGAGGACCTTCAGTTTAGCACATACCAGTGTGGTTCCGTGGGAATGTTTTTGCTAGGGGAATTTCTATGGTAATTGTTTTTTTGCTGCCAATGTAGTTGGTATCAGGTTATGATGCCCATTGTTTCCCTGTGTGCCAGGTATGAGAAGTTATTTGGAAGACTTTCTGATTACAATTTGTGTGTCACAAATGCCATGAAGGAAGATCTGTCTACAAACTGGAACATAAAGTAAGTGACACGTTAGCGCTTTCTACTTAACTCAGTGTTCAGTGTAATTCATAGTTCTGCTAAATTTCATAATCAAACATGTAGGCTTTTGAAACATCTCAACGTTTACATTATTTGGCTGATGCCTTTCTCCAAAGCGACTTACAACATTTGATATTCAGTTGGTTGCATTTCTTTTGTTTTTCTAATTGGCACACAGCCCGGGGAAGTGACATGCTCGTGGTCACACAGTGTCACACCTCAGGGTGTGACATCTAAACCTTGACCACTGTGTCTCACTGCCTGTCCAGTGCTATTGCTAATTGTTTTCCATTACCAAGTCTCACAAAAACTAAGAATTAAAAGAATACTTCTTGCAAAAATGCCATTTTTTTATATGTTATTTACCTAATATAGTTTGGAGTGATGGCCAAGAATTTTTTAATTTCACATTTATTGATAGATACTTTATTAATCCCAAGAGGAAATTCACATAATCCAGCAGCAGCATACTGATACAAAAAACAATATTAAATTAAAGAGTAATAAAAATACAGGTAAAAACAGATCATATTTATATGCAGAATGGAGCTTAACAAAAAGTAATTGAAGCTAATACTGACGATTGCTGTATAATGGCAAACAATGTGGAAGAACCTCCACGAAAATAAGCAAACATCTTACATAACATATCTTCGTTATTGACATTTCAATTATCCAGTTGTATGTTCAAAACCTGCATTTTTTTTTTTTTTTTGCTAAAATGTTGTCAATAGATAGTACTTCTGGAAAAATCGGCACACATCATCAGGAAATGGATGAGATTCTTAACCAGTTAAGGGGATGGAAGGAGTTGGGGTGGATCATCAGTTCAAAACGGCAATCAAATCCCATGTGACTTGTGTTTCCTGTTTATGATGTGCGCTGATTTTTCTAGAAGTATCTATTTAATAATATTTTAGCATAAAATGGAGACAATTAACATATTTAAATTTTTTTCCCTCCCATGTGCATTGTTTACACCATTTGCTGTACAGTATTGGTCACTGTTGGCTTGTATTGTAATCATAATAGTCATAAACTATTTTTTTTTCCCATTCTGCATGAAAACATGCGATTACATTTTTTCCTCAGCCATCACTACAAACTACATGGCTTATGAAACATAAAAAAAATATTTTTGAGTGGAGTATTCCTTTAAGATTTGGCTCCTGTTAATAAAGATATTTTGCAAAATGATGTTATAATGTAATCCTTAGGCATCTAATTTTTGCCTAAAAGAAAACTTTTAATTGCAAATTTTATTTATAGCAAGCAAGCAAAGTCCTAGTTGAGCAGTGTGGTGGTTTGGGTAGTGTAGCATCTTCACAGCTACTGGTGCTTCTTCAATTACTCGCACAATCATTGTATGGAGTTGCCCCATGTCTAGGTGTGGTTGTTTTAGATAACCCTGGTTTCCTGCCGATTCCAGTTGTAGGTTAACTGGTGACTGAGGTGTCATATTTGAGTGTGCACATATGCTGTGTCATAGACTTCTGTCCCATCTACAGACTGTCAGATACTGCCAGAAAAGTCCCATGTGCTGTGTGTGTATTGAAAAGCTGGGCCCAGTAAAGGGAAGCATAGTCTGGTGGACCCTGCTTGTTGATATGCATTTCAGTTTGGCCAATAGAGGGAGTTAGTTTATTTATGTATTTATTTTCTCTGAATACAGGTGCCAGTCTCTTATCTTGGTGGCAAATTTACTCCCCATTCATTAACAGTACTCCTTAAATTATAGCAAGCTGGCTTTCAGTGTTGCTTATTCTTCTAAATTGTGTGCCCTCAAAAGTTTTTTTGTATTAAAAAAATAGATTTGTAGTTTCTCCTTTTTAATGAATAATCATTTTTGATTTCGTCTGAATAGAGCTGTAACCCTTTATGACAGACCACCATCTATATTTAAAGAGTCCGCCTTGGAGGATCAGCACCACTTGTACCTGAAACTCTCTAAGGATTACCCTTCCTTCAGATCAAGGTGGGTATTACTGAGGTCTTTACTGTAACTCCACTAAAATGGTCTAATATTCTAGTAGTTAGTGTCTGAAGGCAACCCCAATCTTCCACATTGAGTGTGTTGAGTGCATAATAAAATATCAGAGTAAGTAGATCTCATTATTGCATAGGGAAACAGATTTTGGGACTTTGGTCTTCTTAAACTAAATCATTACATTTAGGATTGGGCCTATGTGTCACAGATATCTGAGGATCCAGAGTCCTTCTGCCTTTATTGAATGTCCATTGTAAACATAGTAACTCTCTAATTTCTGGACTAGGCACTAATATCAAGTGTAAAATTAACTCTTGGTGTTATGAGTTGAAAGTTCTGAATCCTTTGTGGTAGAAAGTGTCATTGCATTGTCATTCCTAATCCATCGGCATAAAATTTGACTTATTACTGGAGAAAAAGATATCTCTCTATTACAGTAATCCCTCCTCGATTGCGGGGGTTGCATTCCAGCCCCCCCCCCCGCGATAGGTGAAAATCCGCGAAGTAGAAACCATATGTTTGTATGGTTATTTTTATATATTTTAAGCCCTTATAAACTCTCCCACCCTGTTAACATTATTAGAGCCCTCTAGACATGAAATAACACCCTTTAGCCAAATGTTTAAACTGTGCTCCATGACAAGACAGAGATGACAGTTCTTTCTCACAATTAAAAGAATGCAAACATATCTTATCTTCAAAGGAGCACCATCAGGAGCAGAGAATGTGAGAGAGAGAGAAAAGTAAACAATCAAAAAATCAATACGTGCTTTTAAGCATGCAGAAGCACCGCGATAAAGCGGCATTTTGTAGAGGAGCCTCCGTGTCCTCTGTGCAAACAGCCCCTCTGCTCACACCCCCTCCGTCAGGCAGAGAGAGTGAGAAAGATAGAGAGAAGCAAACAAGAACCGCGCGGGAAGCATATCTTATAGCATTGAGGAATTGTAGTTAATATGTAATACATGCTCTGATTGGGTAGCTTCTAAGCCATCCGCCAATAGCGTCCCTTGTATGAAATCAACTGGGCAATCAAACTGAGGAAGCGTGTAACCTAAATTAAAAGACCCATTGTCCGCAGAAAGCGAACCAGCGAAAAATCCATGATATATATTTAGATGTGCTTACATTTAAAATCCGCGATAGAGTGAAGCCGCGAAAGTCGAAGCGCGATATAGCGAGGGATTACTGTATAAAAGAAAATCTTGAGACGAGACGAGATTATTGCCAAGAGGATTTTTTCAAGGCCCGTCCTCCTCTCAACCATTTTAGGTTAACAATCCACACCCACGGTCCTCTCACCTCTCATGTGTTTGTCGGACACAGTTCCTGCGCTCTCAGCACTTATACATTTTTATGATCAAATTGGCAAATTGGTTAAATGCATATCAATAGACTATTCTGAAACAGTTGAAGGCGATGTTGCGGAAGATGAAAACATCAATTTACAATATCCCGTAGAATATCTACAGCCATTAACACGGTCCAGTCTTCCATTGTCCGAATTACTGTAGAAAGAAGGATGTATCGTAATGTTATTGCATAATTTATGTCTGAGTGATGGGCTCTGCAATAGGAGAAGATTAGTTGTACTGAAAATTGGTCGACCAACTCTGACATGTAAAATTTTAACAGGCGACAGGAAAGGTAATGTAGTACATCTTCCGCGGATCACATTAGACACCAAAGGAGATCTTGATATGCCGTTCGTATTAAAACATTTACAGTTTCCCATGAGAATAACTTTTGCTATGACAATTAACAAATCACAGGGACAAACATTCAAAAAAGTCGGTTTCTTTGTTAGAGAGAAAGAAACGATATTCACTAACGAACAGTTATACGTTGCGTTGTTATGATGCAAGTCCAAGCACAGAATCAAAATTCAATGCGATATTGACAAAGTTAATTCCAAATATTGTTTTTACTGAAGTATTACAGTAAAAGCGTGAGTTTAAAAATTATTTAATTTCAAAGCCAAACAGAACAAAAATGTATAATACAACGCATACCTCTAACGCAACATGAAACATTATTTTCTTTCAATCTATTACATTTTACTATTTCTTACTATGGTTAATTATTTGCTGTAATGTAAAATAGTTAGTTCTGTTATGCATATGTAACAGTACCCTTGAAAATAACAATCTTTTTAAATTGTATATCCACTTCCCCATACTGTATGTGAGCGGCAGATCCGAGAAGTGGCTAGCGTGTAGCGCAGGCCTGAGGATTGGCAAGTGAAGCAAGCAGGGGGCTGAGCCCCCCAGTTGTCTTAAAAATAAAAAAATCAAATCATTGTGAGAAAACATCATGATTTCTAGACTTTAAGAGCTACTTTCATGACAGGATTTCATCATCACTAGCTTCTACCTTCCTAGCACAGCTCCGTGGGACATGTGAAAACTGCCCCTACTTTTGTTTGTCCAGTCTATGGCCAAGAGGTTTCTGTGGTCATCTCTTCAAAAATCTCAATTATATTAATGTCAAGTTCATTGATAACCATTTCTTGTTGTTTGTTGCTTTCCCCCCTTTGCCTTTTATTAATGAAGCTAACAAAACCACAGGGAGAAATCATTTGAACTGATAGCATTGTAACATCTTCACCTGCTGACCTAAATGAATGGCGTATCCATATTTAGCAAATAGACAAGAAATAGATACAGAAGCGATATGGTTTGTACAGAACAGAGATTGGAGCATTTTGTTAGCTAACATAAAATGTGTTTAGTTTAGTGAAAGGGCATAGTCTTAATGTTCTGTGCTAGGGATTTGCAACCTGGGGGCCTCCTACTTATCTAGCCCCTTTCCTCTAGTAGCATTTGATATTTCATGATTATTACCTCTGTGTTTAGGGAAACAACAGTTGATGATACAGGTGATCAGACAGCCTTTACAGAACAGGACCAAGTGTCTGGACTTGTGACACCTATTCCTGTTAGGCCTGCTTTACTCATCAGCAGCACTAGCTGGACAGGTAAAACATCAACATTTCCTTACTGGATTTGTTAATCCTTTCTGTTGTCTTGTTCATAATCCTAGTGAGGTCTACTATTTCAGCCTTAGTGATGATTTACCATCTTCTCTGCTTTCAGAGGACGAAGACTTCTCGGTTCTCTTAGAAGCACTGGAAGGTATGGAGATGGATAAAAAGGAAGAGAGGTGGAGGCAGAGCTTTTCAAAACATATCTTTGGAGCCTGTAGGGGTTACAGTTTTATGACATTTTTTCAACCACATGCAAGAATTAATTTCTGTGCTAAGCAAACCCTTATCCTTAATATACAGGGTGGTCCAGATCTAATTATGCAGATCCAGTTCGTCTGAATGACTTTGATTTATGCAGGGACGATTCTGGTTCAGCGCAAAGACGATTCTTCATGTCGTCAGTTCGCACACTTCTCGATGGTCCTGGATTTTTTCGGGTGATTTTCTACGTATAGCGTAATGAAAAATGCATAATTAGATCTGGAACACCCTGTACAACTATAAATTGAGTAATGAATGCGCTGACCAGGTGAAGAGTGGTGGTTTACGGTGCCAACTTAATTTTATCCAGTCAAACGTAACCAACCCCACCTGCATCACATTTGGTAACTAAAGATTTAATTGCTTCAGATTTCAAGAGCATTTGCTCAGAAGAGTCACCTGTACGTCTCAAGTGTCAGGCTGTGATGCTCTTCCTATTCTTTAATATATAGTTGTTATTATTACTGAGCACCATTTCTGGAGGGTACTCTTTGTGATTCCAGCTGTGTATTAAGCTTACTCTGTTTTCAACAAGAGAACACCCTCTGAATGTGTTTGTTTTTCTACAGAGTATGAAGATTTCATTAAAGAAGGAGCGAAACTGCCCGACTTAGTCTGTGTCATCACAGGTACGGTATAGCGAAAATGACTGAGCTGCATATGTCACTGCAGAAAATGATCCCTCTGTCCTTCCACCCCCCTTTAAAAAGTTTACCTAACCACCCTTACATGAGTATAGTAGTAGATTAGTAGGTTATTAGTTTTAGCTCAGCACTATAGTTCAGCGAAAAAATTCAGACAGGACAAATACTTTCAGCATTATAACATTTTATTTTCCAAAGTGAATGTCACCTAATCCTCAACCAAAACATAACCAGTAAAATGAACACTTGGTGAACAAACCACATTTTGATACTAAAATTTGCGTAGTAGCCTCCTTAACATTATGTGTACCTCTGGAAAAATGAGGCAAAAATGTTGCATTTTTTTTTTAATAACAGAAAATGTCATTACGTATAACAGAAACCTACAAATACCAAAAAGCAACATAAATAAGGTTGGAAAGGTATGCCGTGTCCACTGCTGCACTAATGCACATTTAGTACATGTTGATGTGTGGGTTATGAAACGCGAGTAACACAAAAGTTTTTTGTGGACGTTTTTCATAATGTTTGCTGTTATCCAGCGTTGATCACTGGTGTTGGTTCCCATGATAGACTTTGTTATGCCTGTTCTCCATGAAAACATAGTTTTAAAATTTTTTTCCTGGCCATCACTTCAAAGTACGTTGGTTAACACTAGAATTACCAGAGCCTACGAAAAAATTCGTAGATCCGTCCCACCTCAAATCGCTTCTTGAAACCGTTCACAGCTCTCCACCAGCGTCTTTTGTCATCTAAATGTGCTGATATTCCACCCCCCCCACCGACTTAGAACGTGCACAAACTTCTCCCAGCTCATGCATTGATTGATTTTCTGGGAGTGAAGTGGAGTTTTAGAGTGGAAATAACAGATCGTTGTTTGGAACACACGTATTTCATGTGTGGTGCGTTTCTACAGTAATCCGTGTAAACACATTTTTAAAACAGAAACGTTTTTCATATTCTAGTAGTAAATAACAAAATGTAGGCATAAAACTATATAATGTATGAAGCCTGAAGTCCAAATATCAAAGGAACGCTTTCACAGAAGGTACAAATACAGTATAACGGAGCAAATGCGCTTTTATTCTAAAGTGTAACTGCAGAAGAAAAAGCCGCCTTAGCAGGCCATACTGACGCACGTTCACTACAACTGGTGCGGTGGCGTAAAGATATGAGCTGCTGACTGGTAATCAAAAGGTCACGAGTTCGATCCTTCACGACTCCGTTTTGAGAGGTAAACTGCTCTTATTCCTACTATTTTAGAATAAAAACATACATTTGATTTCAGTCTGTAACAGCCGGTGTAATTTATGATACTTGTAAAGGTTAGCTTTGGTTTTTTTTTTTTCACTTTTCATTCTCTCAGTCGCGTTCAGGATACTTCCCTATGCACAAACCATAAGTCTGACACTGCTGTTTTCACATAAAGACGCGCTATAGCTTTGCAGTGTATCACGATACATTCTCTTACCAATGCTAGCGAAATGAAGTGTCTGCATGCACTTTGTGGCATTACACGTGTATTTTTTGAGCATGTCCGTACCAAATAAATAACATTAGAGCTATAGCGCGTCTCCAAATAAGTAACCTTCGGGCTATGGCGCATCTTTATGTGATCCAAATAAATAACATTAGAGCTATAGCACGTCTCCAAATAAATAACATTAGAGCTATAGCGCGTCTCCAAATAAGTAACATTCGAGCTATAGCGCGTCCTTATGTGATCCAGTTTTTCACATAAAGGCGCTCTATAGCTCGAATGTTATTTATTTGGATCACATAAAGACACATATAGATATAGAGAGAGAGATATATAGATATAGATATATATATATATATATATAGATATACAGTAGATATAGATAGATATAGAGATATATATAGATATGTAGACATGTGACTAATGGCTTTCATAACAAAGTGACTTACAAGATCATAATCCATTGTAGTTGTTTACATGTTTGAAAGCAATTCAAATTAGGTGATATGTGTGTTCAGTACAATGAAAGCCTTACTTATTTCTCCCCAGAATAGCTGACAATAAAACAACATCAATAAAAGACACACACCGGAACTAAGCCAGCAGCCTTGTTGGTTTTAATACCAGTGCTTAGTCACTGTGCCACACTTGTTAAATGAAATGACCCTTTGGCTGTCTGACGACTATTCTAACAGAATACAGTTAGCAGCATATAACTACATAGAGTAGTGTGCTGTGAGACCAACGAGAGCAAAGACGCATTGTTTTGGCAGTTAAGTAGAAAGGTGCTCTATTAGAAGCATCAAGCACAGAGAAATGAAAACGGGAAGCTTAAAAGATAGAGACGAATGAAAACTCCTGAAATATCCTGTCTTCAAGAGAGAAGCATGCAGGAATACAATTCTCCAGCCAGAAACAGAGTTTGACCATTTTGATTTTACAAGAAGCCTTCCCAAAATTGAGGATGGCTGCTCATAGCTGTCGGCTTTTATTAAATGCAATTGATAATGGCAGGCTTAACACAAAATGTAAAAACATGTCTAAATTTATCATATTAGCAAAAGTTAGTAGAGGAATGAAAGGCACAGGATTCCATCCTCCCTTAAGAAACGTTACATTGAATGTTCAGTGTGGAGAGTAACTAATATCTATATATATAATTCACTAAAGCAAGATAACCATGAAAAGCATGCCGGAAGGGGCATGGATTCACTGAGCAGCCGACAAGTAAGACACCTATGGCGCACGCAGGAAGGAGCCACGCCGGAGGTGAATCGCCATATGCAGCGTGAAAACGGTTTGCGAGGGGTATCCCATGGGATCCTTAAAACAATCCTTTACAACTGAGGTTAAAACACAATGAAGTAAGCCGTCTTTAAAAAGTGAGTTTTCGGTTACGACACACGACTGTGTGCACCATAGCAAACTGTTTTACACGCTACATTCAGCAATTCGCATCCACGACAAACATGCGTCTTCTTAGATGCTCCTGCAGGAACACGGAAAGTCTACGTGAGTCACAGGTGCATCTGGACTGTGCAAAGACGACGATGACTCAAGTGACGAGTTGGAGGTGGGCACATGAGCGATGGCGCTCAGCCAGTTTTCAGTCACGGACGATTTTATGTTGGTTTGTTCCGTGCATTGTTACAATGTTGCTTTTCTTGCTGATTTATTACATTACTGATTTTTCAAATGTTAACTTTCTCCCTGTGCTTAAAAATCATTAAAAAAACGGCCTGATTATGCAGCGTATGGTACGTCGCGGGTTGGCTAGTACCGTATATTAAAAGTGGAAAAGCCTTTATTCTTATAATTTAAGATCTTTAGATACAGCTCATCAGTGAAAAGCAAAACTGGGAAACTGATCAGGGAATGCAAAAGATGTTATACTGCATCACACAAGCTAAAAGACTGCTGATTCGTTCTCCACCCCTGACTTTCTGTGCAAGACTGAGTAAATCATTTAACTTTTAGATGCTGAAAATGTATAAAGATACTTGTTAGGTAAAAGTGTCAGCTGATTACTTACAAGGCAAGATGTAACTTTTTTTTTTTATTAAACTTGATAGGCTAGACTGCCATTTACGATACTATTGAATTAGGTTGTGCTGTTCATGCAGAATAATGAAATGAAGCTATGTTAAATTAAAATTTACCCCCAGTGCTGAAGCACAGGATGTTTAGTGGTCATTTGTGTTTCTCTTATGGCCCGATGTAATCTACAGTTTAACAGCTGAGTGTTAATTCCTCTCCATTTAACTTGTGAAGCAGCTTGAGATTTATCTGTATTAAGTTTCATCGTTTGTGTATTTCTAAAGCTTGAATCCTCCCATTAAGTTGTCACGCTTCTTTATTTCTATAGGTAAAGGACCACTTAAACAGCACTACTGTAAGTTGATTGCACAGAAGCAGCTTCAACATGTACAGATCTGCACGCCATGGCTAGAGGCAGAGGATTATCCGGTGCTTTTGGGTGAGTTATTTGTTCATAGGTCTCGTTCCTAGAATGAAACTTGCTACAGCTAGTACTAGCATGGAGAGAGCTTTAAGCTTGTCAGATATTTACTTAATACAAGGAACTAGAAAGGCACTATAAACCTAATTTAGGTAAGTAAATGTGACTAATTGTTCTCCTATAAATTGAAGAGAAGACCTCAAAATGGGGAAAAAAACACATTAATTATATCTGATAGTAATTCTCCATTAACACTACAGCTATTCTGCAAATCCATTATGATAAAAACAGTTCACTGGAGGTGAGGTAAGGCAGTGGTTAGTTTTGATGTATCATGGATCCACCATCTTGTGTTTGTGTTATAATAGGGTGACACAAATATGTTGGGGGAAAAAAAAAAAAAAGTATAATGCCTATTAAAAGGCACAGAATCTTCACAGACCTGCCTAGATGTGGCCTTTCCCCAGGCCACTAACACCCAACTACTACCTGCAGGCTTCGGCCTATACAGAACCATAAATGGGAAGTTAGTTTTAAAAGTTGCAAATATCACAGATTTTCCAGAAATATGCAAAAATATCCTACAAGAGAGTGTGACCATAATCCTCTGGCTAGTTGAGACAACTCAAAGACACAGTATGTTTATAAATTGAGAATTTATTGGGTGGAAAAAGATAAAATGGAAAACAGACAAAATAGAAGGTAAAAAAGGGTGTGCCTAAAAACTTAAATCCCACAGCATTCTAAAAACAGTAGCAAAATTTTAAAGATAAGTAATACACCCAATAACCTCCTACAACGCTCAATGACAACCTGAGGGAAGCTGCCTCATCCACCAGAATATAAAGATGGAGGCTGGTCCCTCAGGTGTGACATTATGGTGGCCTCACCTCTCCCGCAGAACACAAGGAGCAAATGCAAACTTGAAGACACAGTGCATAAATGCTAAATAATAATAAAAAGTTAGACAAACTAACAGTAAAATGGAAAATACACAGAATACTGAGAATAAACCCTGGCTGCACCAAAACAGTTTGAATCTCACACCCATCTGCTGTCTGTCTGAGTCTGACATCATCTCCCTCCGGCTGTGTGAGGTTTTCTTTCTTGTGTTCGCCTTTCCTTCTCACATCCCTAAGGTGTGCAGGTTGGGATAATTAGTGGTTGCAATTTCACCGCAGATGAGTGTGGCTGTGTGTCTGAGATGGCCTTGCAATGGATTGGTGCCTTCTCTAGGGTTGCTACCGGCCTTGCAGATGATGCTGCTTACCTTGACTAGGTATTGAAATAAGGAGGCTTACGTGATTGTGACGTGTGTGTACGCAGCTACAGTATAAACTCTGTTCACTGATGCATTCACCTGATTTTTGTTGAAAATAAGTTATCCATGGTTAGTGTGTAGTCATTTTAATATAGCCCAAACCCACCTATATTTTGTCGGTTTTGTACTTTGAAGTAGTAATTGTCCCTTCTTTGTTGCTTATTCTATTTCAACAGGCTCAGCCGACCTTGGCGTTTGTCTGCACAAGTCATCCAGTGGCCTAGATCTGCCTATGAAAGTAGTGGATATGTTTGGCTGCAATTTGCCTGTCTGTGCTGTGCATTTTCAGTGGTAAATTTGCCTCTCAAACTACTAAAATATGATGTACTTTTTTTTTTTTTTTAACGTTTCTTTTACTAACACCCTGAACAAGATGGAAGAGGACTGCCTGGTTGCAGGTACTTTTCAATTACAAACAAGAACTCCATGACACGAATGTACAACACGCATATTTGTGTATTTAATTTGACAGCATGCATATCTGGGTGTTTAACTGGACCCTGTCATCGACTGCTGCCTTTGTTTCCAAAGTAGAGTCTGGCCCTCATCACTTTAAATTAGACTAAGCTGGTTTGAAAATGTTATATAACTGGGGGCTCCGCTCCCTGCTCACTTCACTCGCCCACCCCTAGGTTTGGTTTACTAGATATGCAATTTAAAGAGGTAGTTATTTTTGTGGGAATTGTTACTTATTTATTTTCACTTTAAAACTTTTGTAAAAACAATACATGTCCTTTATTTCTGGCCCCGGACGTGGTTAAATCTCTTTCTCACAAGACGTATAACTCTGCTCGCGTTGTGAAGGGAGCGGCTGAATGCACGTTAAGGTGAAGCAGTTGGATCATCTGCTGGCTTGTTGCTGATGGTGAGCTGCGTGTTCTGCTTGTCGCACTGCGCATCGATCATTTAAAATCCTGTACAGCAGCTGTCCTTTTGCCATTTCACGTCTCTGCTGCTCGCATTGTGAAGTGGGGCTGAACACACGCTAAGGCGAAGCGGTTGGATCATCTGCTGGCTTGTTGCTGTTGCTGATGGTGAGCTGCGTGTTCGGCTTGTCGCACTACGCATTGATCATTTAAAATCCTGTACAGCAGCTGTCCTTTTGCCATTTCACTTCTTTGCCGCTCGCATTGTGAAGTGGGGGTTTGGGGGGTCTGAACACACGCTAAGGTGAAGCGGTTGGATCATCTGTTGGCTTGTTGCTGTTGCTGATGGTGAGCTGTGTGTTCTGCTTGTCGCACTACGCATTGATCATTTAAAAGCCTGTACAGCAGCTGTCCTTTTGCCACTTTGTGTCTCGGCCGCTCACGTTGTGAAATGGGGGTACACTAAGGAGAAGCGGTCGGATCATCTGCTGGCTTGCTGCTGAGCTGCGTGTTCTGCTTGTCGTTGTTTTAAGAGCTGGGAGCACATGATGTCTGTCTACCAAAAGCATTCCAGCAACTGCTAGGTTAGATGTCCATGAACTTGTTTTAAATGTTGTCTCACTGTCTTGTCTCACGTGACATTAAAGTGTCTCTCGCGGGATGTCAAATTGTCTTTCGAGAAGATCACGTCTAGTCTCCCTTCCAAGATTTTTTTTTTTTATAATAGAGAGAATTTCTGCATCTGATTAATTCAATGCAGCATAATGGAAGCATCAGATGCAAGGTAGGAGCCAACTCTGGATGGGAACGTCTGCCAACCCCAGGGCAGCTTAGTTGCACAGGCACACCAGGCCAATTTAACGAATCAAATCGGAACAAAAATTTGACCGACGAGAGGAGACCATTCAGTGGTGGTTCACTAATAGCTAAGATGTCCCAATATCTCGTCCAGATAAGTCTTAAAGGTTAGCAACGTTTCTGCATCAATTACATGGTGCGGTAGTTTGTTGGACTCCCACAAGTCTTTACATAAAGAAGTGCTTTCTGGCTTAAGCCCTAAATGTACTTCCCCATAATTTCCACTGGTGTTCTCCAGTATGAGATTCATCCTTAATATCAAACAATTCACCTGGATCTATTTTTGTGGATTTTGAAGATGTGGGATTAGGTCACTACACATTTCTCCTCTGGTGTAGACACGTTTCTACACCGGCAAATGAGGGGGAGAGGCAGATCTTTAATTCAAAGGCACTGCATTGTGGGAACAACAACTTCCCTATTTACATTCAATATGGGCTTTTCAGAAAGTAACTTAATATTTTAGCAAAACTAAGGGGCTTTGCAATATCTACATACTTCTGCCATATCACCTATGTCCATATATTTGATCTTCTTTCGCTTTTACCTTTTCACCAATATCACATTGAATTTTGATTCCGTGTTTGGAATTACATGTTGACATCGCAATGTTATGACTGAATATTATTTCTTTCTCTCCACACGATATGTGTCTGACAATAGCATTCTCACAAATGAGAAATGATTGAACCGTGTTCCTGGTTGTAAATGTTTTAGATGTGGGCAGGGCTTTTCCAAATCTCTTTGCATAAGCTCTGTCTTGCGGGGCTTGAAATTTTCACATTCACCAAACAACAAATCTTATAATTCTCGCCGATACGCCTCTTCATTGGGAAGAAACACTATTCCCATCCCCATGCCCGTGTGATGGCAACATGTATTAGACCTTCTATAAGTCTCTGACTTAAAGTTTACATCCAAACAATATATTCGATCTCTTTTTGCTATTCCGTTATTTCACCGAGTAATAATTTCTGTTTGTTTGTGCTAATGTGATCTTTACTTTCCTTTTTTTGAGACTTTCAAATTTTAGTACATTCATAATCTCTAACCTGCTCTGCATGTGTACCACGCCAATGTTTTTGAATTCTTTACGACGTTCTACTTTGTCATTTATTTGGTGGTTAAATCTCTTGGCACGAAGTCTCATCTCGACGAACGTGAAAGTGTCTCTCTGAGAAAATCACATCTCGTTTTCTTCCAAGGTTTTTTTTTTTTTAATAATAGAGAGAAATGCATAAATATTGACCATACAAATGGATATCGGACATATGGATTATCTGACACAAATTATGGGAGAATTTTTTGACATCAGTTGGCACCATACAGTGCTGGTCACCTATTGACCGTGGTAAGCGGGAATATTCAATGTTTAATTTCTCCACAAAAACATGGGATTCAAAATTTTTCTTGCCCAACACTACAAACTGCATGGGGTAAGTAATATTTTTAAAAAGTATCACGTTTGGGTGGAGTATTCCTTTAACTGTGATGTTCTAGTACTAAGCACTTTGCCACTCTCCAGATAGTCATCCAGTCATCCATCCATCCATTGTCCAACCCGCTATATCCTAACTGCAGGATCATGGGGGTCTGCTGGAGCCAACCAGCCAACACAGGGAGCAAGGCAGGAAACAAACCCCGGGCAGGGCGCCAGCACACCGCAGCCAGATAGTCGTGTTATAGCAAAATACTTTATATGGAAAATAAGTAGTTGATGATGAAGCAAAACACCTCTGTGGAAACATGTCTACAAAATTTCTCTCTCTTATATTTTCAGTTTACGCGAGCTTGTGAAGCATGGAGAAAATGGATTAGTATTTAAGGACTCCAAACAGCTGGCAGAGCAGCTCAAGGCAGGTTTGCTTTTTGTTTTGTGGTTTGCGTGACCTGCCCAAATGAAGTCAGCAATTGATCACCTTATGTCCTGTTTTCCCATACAGTCTCTACTGGTTGATTTCACCAATCCTAATGGCCAGCTACACACATTCAGGACGAACCTACGGCTTTCAAAGCAGCTACGCTGGGACCAGAGCTGGGAGGAGACTGTACTTCCAATTTTGAAAGCAACCCCATAGGTGAAGGAATCCTGGAAAAGCTTGATTAGGTGTTTTGATGGAAGAGGGAGACACTCGAGAGGACAGGCATCCAGCTGTTGTTGTCTTCTCTCTGGTTGTGCAAAGCCACTTCAGGAAGAGCTAGTGAGTGACTTGAGACATGTAGTGTGGTCCTGAAATTTGTGAAGTACTTCACCGGGGTTTCTCCCTGTAGCTGCTAATCTAGTCATGGCAAACTGTGCAAGAGAAAAGCATACAGCATATCGAAAAGTACTGTGTTCTCATTTTACCATTAAGGCACTTGACCAACCGTGATCTTCATTAAAGCCACTACTGAGGTCTCTCCGTTTTACTGTACGTTCCACTAGACCAGTTTAAATGTCATTTATTTATGTTGCTCTTGCAAAAGTCCATTCAGATGCTGACTACGCACATGTCTGGTTTGTAATAATAATAATACATTTTATTTATATAGCGCCTTTCCCATGCTCTCTGGCATTGTGCAGTTATTCCAAGTGGTGGTTGGTGCCCTAGCAAAGTGACCCACAGGAGCTAGATGGATGAACCCTGCTGACAGTGACCTTTTATTTATTATTAGTAATATTTCTAACAAGACTATGAGAAGCGTGTTCTTTGTATCTGCAGCAAGACGCAGGATGGCTGGCTAATCCACTAGCTGTTTGTTAGTCAAGTTTTAGAAATGGTCACCTCAGATTTGCTCACAGTTTTATGCGCCTTTGATAATTCTGGCATTTTAATGGCTATATTTTTATTAAGCTCTTAAAATAACATCATTACATCAACTTACACCAGCAGCCATGAATTGGTTATGTTCAGCTGCCATTTGCCCAGCTAACTAAGAAACCGGTAATGCCGTTTTTAGCCTTTAATTTTTCAGGCCCTGGAACTTGGGAAGTGCCCCTCTATTCAAATTGGGCCCCTCCTGTTGGCACAGGCTGCCTTAAGATAATCTCCTTTGTAGAATTGGCTACATTGAATGGTGTGTTCAACTTTTAACAACTCCTTTCTGCTATCAAGTTGATCAGAATTTTTTAAGCTTTTCTAGCAATACAAGATCAGAATTAAGTTTATTTTTAGTTTGATAGAGGCATTTAAAGTACTGTAGGTGACACTCGAATTTGGACTTGGTAAGTCTCGTTTTAGAATTAAATCTCAAGTCAGTCCAGTGAATGCAAAATGCTTGTTGTTAACATTTTAATGCCCAAGAAGAGAAATCCAGTTGTTGTTTTCTGCCCGAGTGTCCTAAGCCACTTCAGAAAGAGATGGTGAGTGACTGGGACAGGTAGAGCCCACCTGAATTAAGAGTCACGCTGCTGGGATTTCTCCATATTTTTGCCTGCAGTGGGCTTAGGCAAATCATGATGATGAGCACACGATAAATAAGCAGCCTTGTGAACCGACCTTTGAGAACATCAATAAGGGCCCAAAAAGCAAAACATGGCAGTGAGGTGGCTGCCTTTTCAGAGAGGACTGCGGTCTACCATTCCAGCAGAGTGAGTCAGATGAATGCAATGGCCAGGTTTGAGTGGTAAGCTGAAATCATTTTTGGGGAATTTATCGGTGGAATAGGGGTAGCTAAATGAGACAAAGACCCTTTCAATAGAGTGAAGATCATGTTACCGTGTGGAGATATCATCACGTGTGTTGTAACATTTTGCCGTTTGCTTTTCTGCTATTTACAATGAATTTCAGTAGCTTAGGAGGGCCGCTGCTTTTGTTTGTAACTCTTTTTTTAAAATATATACAGGTGCATTTTTAGGTGTCGTCAGCGTGATTTCTGAAAGATGGCAACCACTCATCACAGATATTGTATGTGCGAAAACTACCATGACCTCTGAGCCGAGTACAATGAATAAAGAGGCGCACAGTGCCACTTGCTTTGTTTCCATTTCCTTTAGCAGCAGTAACTTCATGTGCAGTGGCCATTGTGAACATTTAGATCTTTTAATATGTAATGTTGAGTGAAGGTGAATATTTTTGACTTGAGCGAGGTGGACAATCGAAGGGGCACGACCGGCAGGATGGAACTGAGGCTGACGTACAGGAGTCTTACGACGGCAGCCATCAAATTAAATTAACAGAGAATTGTGTGTTTTAAGTCAAAGCCAGAATTCAAAAAGCCTTGAAAAGAGTTTGCTCGACAGATTAGTCCATCACGTTTAAACAAGAAGGAGACTTTGTGGGTGGCTGTTAAAGAAGACGGCCACCAAAAACGCTCCGGTGATGTCTCTCACAGATGCAAATTCAGAACATATGACGTGCCTTGGCCAACACTAAAACTGTCAATCGATGACCGTACAAACGTGACGTCGTAATAGTAAAAGATAAAGGAACAAATCCTTCAAAGTGATGGGGATTGTGACAAATAGCTTAAAGAGGAAGCTGACCCTTTGAGAATTTGGAAATTCTCCAGGTTGGTGCTATCCATACTAGAAACTCTCAACCCACATGTAGTAAGAGAGCAGAAGAGCTCACTCTTTCTTTATAGTGTAAAACCACACTAGAGTGCAATCATCGAGTTCACATCTGCCAAAATAAACCTGACTACAAGGAAATTTCTCCAAAATTTGAAGAAAAAAAAAATGCTCCACTGACCTGGACGTGAAAACACTTTTAAACCGTCCCAACTGCTGTGTACCTCAAGATGGCATCACAGCACAAAGTTTCTGTCGTAGGCTTCATTTAAATACTGAGAAAATCTTATCGTGTTATGGATGGGCAGAGCCCAAGTCCAGTTGGGTAGTGAGGCGCCCCCAGCAGCTCAGTCATAGGGCTGTGTGACTCGCTACAACAACACCGACTGATTTGATTTCATGATGTCAAGTTGTCGGACATAGCGGTGGGCTCGTGTGTTAGCCGGTGTGGAAGAAACCTCCGAGGAACACAGGAATAGTTCTGTCAGTGGGCTTTTATTCACTTACAGACGAGTACATGAATTCATGCATTGCAAGGCAGAAGAGGAAAGTTCCCTTTTTCGGTCGGATTCTTTAAATATTTTTTTCCCCTCCCTACCCCTTCCCCTTACTTATCAATAAGCAAAATATCGTTTATCTAAGCATTTCATCTTATATTGTGCAAATCGGCCAACCGTTTCTGCTTTGTGTACGTGTCAGATGGGGCCCTAATGCAGGACAGGTCATCTTGCCTAGAGAGGAAGTTGTCCTCGGTCAGGTCTTATGACAGACGCCTGTATGAATAACCTGTCGATATAGTAAAACGGCTTTGTTAGCTTTTAACCCTGTGTCCTGCAGGGGGTTTTAGCTCCCTTGTTGGAATGAGTTGTTTTTTAATTGCGGCGTGTTACATAACCCAAAATCTATATCGATATGATATAAAAAGGCGATACGGCGGTAAGAAATCACATTGGAGAAATAACTTTGCTTTCTTTAATAACGGATTACGCTGCATAACAGGGGAAGGAAGCCATGGCAAGAACCCAGTTTGGGAGTCGGGGCCCTGTTGGGCCTACACCCCAGGCCCTCGCAGCTGCCCGTGAGCGCTCGTCCGCTCGCTCTCTCTCTCTCTCTCTCTCTCTTTCACCGACCTGCCTCCTCATCTGCTCCCGGTAACCTCCGTCCTCTTTCCTTTCCTTTTTCTCTCCGATCAATTCTTTTTTCTCATTCCTCCATTTTTTTTCCCCTTCAACCACTTGCGCTTCTTAAAATGACGAGGGCCACAGCAGCTGCAGCATTAGCCATGGGACAATCACGAATGTGGGCAGTTCCTCACCTGTGCACTCGGTGAGAAACGCCCACACCCTACGGATCGCCCCACGGCTCGCTATGGCCCAACGACTCCTCGCTAAGCCGCGAGCGCGTCGATTTAAAATGAATGGCCTTTGCTCAACGAGCTGTGGACCCATAACACCACAGGCCCAATGTGTAGAGTCTGCCATTTTTGTCGCTGCGTTGGAAGGATTTTCCGGATCGGATGACGTTATCTCCCATCCATCCGTCGGCTTCAAAGGTGTGCCGGGCAATGTGCCAAGGCTTTATACTCTTTCTTCATGTACTTGGGTGAATCATGCCATTCCAAACAAGGCAAATAGGATATAGTTTCATGCTGAGTTTGACACACACAAATAGTATACAATGGTCCTCAGTCTGACTCCCCGTCTCCCAGTGTCCTTAACTTGTCTTGTCTTCTAATGCTCACCTTAGCAGTTCTTATATGGTGAACCCCTGTGCTAAATCTGGCTCTGTGTCAACCGCGCATGTGAGTAGAAAAAGGCAGATTTATAAAATACACTTGCACAGAGCACGGTGACATATTAAACTTACACACTTGTTAAAAACCCTTAGTAGCTTGCAAGAGGTTAATTTTTCTTTCCCACTGGACATGGCAGCAAGGGGGAAGCTGAACTGGAACTGGAATGTCTGTAATTCTCACAAATGAGGAAGAAGGGTTATCCCTACAAGAAAAGAAGGAACGCAAGACTTTCTGCAAAGACTGCGTAAACAGAGGAGCGGCTCAGTGAACTTCTCAACCAACGAGAGCTTGACTGAGACTGTGGCCGAATTCGGCGTATCCGGTAAGTTCCTGTTTAGTGTCTCGGCTAAGCACTGAAGTCGTCGCTGAACGTCTGTCAAAATGAGGCAATGTTGCGAGACTTTTGTGGCGTAGTAGGACACTTTGAACTGTAATGAAAAAGCTGTATGAGTGGGAATCGTCCGATCGGTTCACTCCCAGTGATTCCAAGTCAAATAGTTCAACACCCTCAGAGGTGACAAGATTCAGCAGTTGGCCCTCTGGCTCTCATTCATTTCAATGCCAGTAGCCTGACACCAACTTTACTACGCTGAGGATTTAGCCCTGAATTTGTTTAGTGGTCGTTTCATCTCTCCAACGTGCAGACCTTTTCACTCCTCACTGCATTTCACAGCTTACGCAATGTTGTTGCTCAAAAATGATCGAACTCTGTCGATACTATCCACCACGAAATATTAAAAGTCAAAATAACAGAATACAATAACACTGTCCGTCTTGAGAGACGCTGCTATTTCTCTAATATTATAAATAACAATGCTAGTAATCCTAGAGTCTTATTTTCAACAATTGATCACCTACTAAACCCAGGTAGCTCAAAGGAATGCCTCCTAAGTGCTTCCAGTGAAACCTGTGAGGCTGTCGCTGTATTCTTCAATCAATTAAATTAATGATATTAGAAATAACATAATATATCTCCCCAACACTAAGGATCCCCCTAAACCCCAACATCCTGTTATAAACAAATTAAACTCTTTCACTAGGATAAATTTACCTGATTTACAAAAAATAATATCTCAATTAAAACCCTCCACCTGTGTCCTTGACCCGATACCAACAAGGTTTTTCAAAGAAGTATCAGGCGTGCTAATTGATAATGTTCTTGACATAGTAAATTCGTCACTAGATACGGGGGTCTTCCCAGACTGTCTTAAGACTGCTGTAGTTAAACCCCTACTTAAGAAACATAATCTTGACCCCTCGGCTCTTGAAAATTTTAGACCCATCTCTAACTTGCCCTTCTTAAGTAAAGTTCTAGAGAAGGCAGTCATTATGCAGTTAAATGACCACCTAAATAAACATGCTATTCTTGATAAATTTCAGTCAGGTTTTAGAACAAATCACAGCACAGAAACTGCACTCGTTAAAGTAGTAAATGACTTGCGGGTAAATGCAGACAGAGGCCATTTATCTGTTCTCATCCTCTTAGATCTGAGTGCTGCATTTGACACCATTGATCACAACATTCTTAGAAATCGCCTTAGTCAATGGGTGGGCCTCTCTGGCAGTGTCTTAAATTGGTTTGAATCCTACCTGACAGGGAGAAAATATTTTGTTAGTTGTGGGAATTACAACTCAAGACACATGATATCCAATATGGTGTTCCACAAGGCTCTATCCTGGGTCCGCTGTTATTCTCAATCTACATGCTTCCGTTAGGTCAGATTATCTCAGGGCACAACGTGAGCTACCACAGCTATGCTGATGACACACAGCTGTACTTATCAATAGCACCTGATGACCCGATTCTATTGATTCACTAACACAATGTCTGACTAGTATCTCAGAATGGATGAATAGTAATTTTCTCAAGTTAAATAAAGAGAAAACTGAAATTTTAGTGATCAGCAATAATGGATACAATGAGGCTATTAGAAATAAACTGGATACATTAGGATTAAAAGTCAAGACGGAGGTAAAAAGCTTAGGGGGATTGTTGACTGTAATCTGAATTTTAAATCACATATTAATCAGATCATTAGGACAGCATTTTTCACTTAAGAAACATAAGTAAAGTTAGACCTCTTTATCACTGAAAGATGCTGAGAAATTAGTTCACGCGTTTGTTTTCAGTCGACTAGATTACTGTAACGCACTCCTCTCAGGACTACCCAAAAAAGATATAAATCGTTTGCAACTAGTGCAGAATGCAGCTGCTAGAATCCTAACTAGGAAAAGAAAATCAGAACACATTACTCCAGTTTTGATGTCACTACACTGGTTACCTGTGTCATTCAGAATTGACTTTAAAATTCTGCTTATGGTTTATAAAGCCTTAAATAATCTGCCCCATCTTATATATCGGAATGTCTGACACCTTATATTCCAAATCGTAACCTCAGATCCTCAAATGAGTGTCTCCTTAGAATTCCAAGAACAAAACTTAAAAGAAGTGGTGAGGCGGCCTTCTGCTGTTATGCACCTAAAATCTGGAATAGCCTGCCAATAGGAATTCGCCAGGCTGATACAGTAGAGCACTTTAAAACACTGCTGAAAACACATTACTTTAACATGGCCTTTTATAACTTCATTTTAATCGTAATTTAACTTAATCCTGATACTCTGTATGTTCAATTCATCATAACAACTATTCATGGTGGCTCTAAAATCGGTACTGACCCCTACTCTCTTTTCTGTTTCTTTTTCCGGTTTCTTTGTGGTGGTGGCCTGCGCCACCTCCACCTACTCAAAGCTTCATGATGCTCCAACAATGATGGACGGATTAAAAGGAAGAAGTCTACGTGACCATCATCATCATCAAGCCCTTCCGTGAGAACCCTAAATCCAAAGAGGACTGTTTCATTTATTTGAGGTAGAATGCCCAGAGGGGACTGGGCGGTCTCATGGTCTGGAATCCCTACAGATTTTATTTTTCTCCAGCCGTCTGGAGTTTTTGTTTTTCTGTCCCCTGGCCATTGAACCTTACTCTTATTCGATGTTAATGTTGATTTATTTTTTATAATTATGTCTTTCATTTTTCTATTCTTTAATATGTAAAGCACTTTGAGCTACTGTTTGTATGAAAATGTGCTATATAAATAAATGTTGTTGTTGTTGTTGTTGATTCATACGTGGACACCTGAAAGTTCTGTGTCATTTATTGGATCTGGAGGCGGGACACACACAATCCCCCATTTATTTTATTTTTTTTAACTTTATTAATCCTGAAGGAAATTACTTGGTTTTCGCATACCCCTTGGGGTCAGAGCGGAGGGTCAGCACCCCTGGAGCAATTGAAGGTTAAGAGCCTTGCTCAAGAGCCCAGCAGAGTAGGATCTCATTTGGCAGTGACGGGGATTCGAACCGGCAACCTTCGGAATACCAGCGTAGATGCTTAGTCTCAGAGCCACCACTCCGTCCTTTTATTACCGTCGTTCTCCACACCGTCCAGTTCTGCACCTGTAATCTGTTTTCTACTATCAGGTCCAGCAAAAATATCCTCTTTCAGTTTACCCTCAGACAAACTTTTATCAAGAATAATTTAAACAGGCTCCGTCTGTCGATGGGACTTTGACAAGCTGCTTCATTCCAGCAAACTGAACATGAAGCGATGGTAGCAGAACTACCTCTTGATCCACCAAGCTGGTCTGATGACAGTTTTGGCACCAAGTTTTACTTTTTTTTTTTTCTTCTAGCTGGCCATTCCTTCTGAACCCAAAGATCAATTCTTGGCTCTGCTGTGCCCTGCTTTTAATAGAAAACCTGGGAATCGTGTGTGTGTCCTGACTGCGAAGCCCATAAGATACGCACAGAACTTTCAGGGCTCCACATGAACTAAAAAAAAATAGATTTAAGCATTTGGGAAAATTTAAATTCAAACAAAGTATCATTAAAATAAAATATTGCTGTTGTGTGACTTGCCCGGACACCACCAGTCGGAGACCACATCTTTATAAAAGTCACACGTTTAATATTCATTAAATAAACACAGTCCAAAACACCACAGAATGCATAAAGCAATAATCGCCCAATAATCCTTCTATCTCTCAGTTCTTGGCCGCCAATCTCCTCCTGCTCCCTCTCCCGACTCTAGCTCCCCGATTGCTGGAAGGCGGCCCCTTTTATTCCTGCCCGGATGTGCTCCAGGTGGCTAATGACGTCCATCTGGCAGCACTTCCTGGTGTGGCGGAAGTGCTGCCCTTTGCACCAGAAGCGCTCCGGACGTCCCTGGAAGGTTCCTCCGCCATCTTGCAGAGTGTGGCGGAAGTAACTATTTCCAGGTCCCACGAGGTTTAAGGTGCCCTCTGGCGGTGGCCACGGGTCCCAACGAGTTATAATCTTTTCTCTCTTTTCCTGTGGTCCTTTCCTGTTCCAGGGCGGTTGCCCCCTCGTGGCCTGGAAGCTATTCTTGCCCCCTTCCGGACCTTTTAGGTGTCCCGGCCGGGTAAGAACCCCAGCCGTTTGTGACAATATTTAGTTATAGTGTGAAAACAAAAAAAAAAAATTGACAGTTAAAAATATTATTCGTGATGGAGAATTCAGCACCGAAAAACTTTTAAAATGACATGAAACAATCGAGAGACTTTTTCTATTGATACCTGAGAATACTGAAGTAAAGCCCTTAAACAGTGGCGACCAACGACTTCAGTTTATACCAGCACTCTGAAAGCTGTGCTCCAAATCTCAGGGAATTGCTGTCCAGATAACACATTGACACATTTCACTCTTCTCAACAAAAAGTTCATTTTGAATCAGGTGAATGTTTTCTTTCTCATTTTCAATCCGGAAAACATGTTTATTCAAAACCCCTAACGCCTACGTGAACTTCGATTTTTTTCAACAATTGGTTTGGAGGGCAAACATTTTTTGGACACGGGCCAAGATGTCCACCCACAGGCACCTCCCAAACTTTTGCCTTACATCGCTTTGTGGTATTTGCCGACATTTTTATTTCTCCTTCTATTTTCTACTATCCTTACTTTTTTTTTCTTTCTTATAAAACACTCAGTGTCACCTGTTCAATGAAACTACTGAAGCTGAGTCTTCATCCCTCACCCCTTCGAATTGCGTCTTTAGAGTCTTAGAGTGTTTTTGAAACCTCTACTAACGGCTTGATGCACTGAGGACAAAAAAAGAGCGGGACTACCTGGCACAGTCCGAGCGCAAACACTGAATTAGCTCCTTAGTTGTGTCATGGTACCTGTACACGTGTAGGCCAGCCATCCATACGTCATCCTCCATCCACATATTCATATCGGCACAGACTAAGGTTATTAGAAGGTTCTTTGATTTTGGGACACGCGTTTTTTTGGGTTTTTTTTGTCGCGGTCAGTGTGCATTAACAGAAGCTTCTATTTTGACGCCGCCCCTATTGTTTGTAATAAATTTTATTTTTTTGTACAAATCTCTGCGTAAAAACGGGAAGCGGTTTCCATTCTATAGCGCACCATAGCCCATGAGGGAGGACGGGTGTGTCAGGACTGGGCTTTAAAGACCAATCCCGACTGTGAAGCTCAGATGCCCCTACTTTTTGTCACATGGAAAAAGTCCAGGAGCTCTGCTGGATTACTGCAGAAAGGCACTGCTTTGCTTAAACGCTACGTTTACCACAAACATTCATTTGAGACGTTAGAGGTTTGAAGAAAAATCGATTGAACCCAGTCGTTATTTCAAAAGGACAATGCCCAACGGAATAGCCACTGGGGTTAAACTTCATCCATCCATCCATTATCCAACCTGCTATATCCTAACTACAGGATCACGGGGGTCTGCTAGAGCCAATCCCAGCCAACACAGGGCGCAAGGCAGAAAACAAACATTCAGGGCGCCAGACAACGGAATATATATATATATATTGTGACGTGTCTTTGCATGGGCTATAGGGAAGGAAAAGTGATTGTGGAGTCTTGGGGAACGTTGTTTGTAAGGGCTTGGGGCACAGAGAGATGAGTGACAGGGATAGCCACTAATGGGGCGTGATAAAAGGGGTGGTGTGGCCCATGCAGAGACTCCATTATGAGGAGAACAGCATAAGGTATAAAGAAGGAAGTAACTACAGGATCAAAGGTGATTAGTCTGCTAGAGGTGTCCCCGTCCCAGACAACGGGCGGTTGTAGGGCACCGTTTATAGGCATTGAAAACAAACCCCGGGCAGGGCATTTGGAAGACCCACCGACAAGCGGCTCCTGAGTGTGTTTATTCGACGGGACGTCACAATATATATATATATATATATATATTTTTTTTTTTTTTTTATCTTATTTATTTTTTCATTCTATATAAAAAAAATACTGCTCGCTAGGGGTCGCCCTCTCGGATTTAACGAGTCAAAGTGACAGCTTTAAATTCATGTGTTTGCAGGAATATCACTGCCGTAAGTGAGTGAGTGTGAATACATAAATTAATAAGCAACAAGAAACATATTTCGTGTCAGATTTAGAGGGTCCCGTTTGAAAGAATATTCTTATTGAATACATAAGTAACAAAAAAAAAACAATTCCGGGACAGATTTATGTGCGCTCACATTTCATGCTCTTGTTCTTTATTTATTGTCGCATTTCGCAATACTTTTATTCATTTATTTTATATATATATATATATATATCTTCGCTTATTTATTTATTTTTGCATATTTCTTTATTTTAGCTGTTCCGAATTTTTGCCCTACATTTGAAAGCATGAAAATGCGCTAATATAAAAGAAATGTTTTAACACCATCAGTAACAATTCACGAGGTCCGCCACAAGGTGTCACTGTTTAGACGTGCCCCTCTGCATATTGAACAAAATGAACGTTCAAAAATCGCAACACGTCTGTAACAATAAAGACGTCCACCCATCCATCCATTTTCCAACCCGCTGAATCCGAACACAGGGTCACGGGAGTCTGCTGGAGCCAATCCCAGCCAACACAGGGCCAATTTAGAATCTCCAATGCACCTAACCTGTATGTCTTTGGAGTGTGGGAGGAAACCGAAGCGCCCCAAGATGTGTTCATGTGAATCGTTGAGGGTGAACGGTGGACGTGTGGGTATACTTTCTTGTATTTGTATACGTTAATGGTTCCTTTATAACTGTAAATAAGTCAACACCTACTCGGTGAAGCACGCTTCACAAATACGAAGTAAATTTAGCTGAATTCTCGGAGGTGGAAGAAGACACTGCAAGACCGGCGCAGCCATATGTTGCAGCTTCACATTAAGAAAATAATACCAAAAATAATGTTTAGTTTACAGGTAAACAAAACAAAAAGTATGACTATAAAGGAGTTTAGATCGATAGATGAAAGGCACTATATAGTAGATAAGGCATATGATTGGTAAGAAAGACACGATACGTTAAAAAGGCACTATATAATAGATAGATTGATAAGCATAATACTTTATTTGTTCCCAAAGGGAAAGTATTAAGTATTAAGTTTTAAACGAATTTATTTTCTTTAAACCTTGGCCTAAGCAAAGGTTTATGGATGTGGTGAGAGAGGACATGCAGGTGATGGGTGCAACAGAACAAAATGCAGAGGACAGAAAGATATGGAAGAAGATGATCCACTGTAGCAACCCCTAACATGAGCAGCCGGAGGAAGAAGAAGAAACCTAAACTTAACTTTAGAACAATCAACGCGAGAACAGACCGTTCAACAAAGCTCGCCGGTGCTATCCACTTAATTCATCCAAAATATCATCAAGTCGGGTTCTGAAAGTCGCTAAAGTCCTACTGTCTCCCACACTACTTGGTTATTCCTGTCTGTGGTTCACTGTGTAAAGAAAAACTTCGTAATGTTTGTGCGAAATTTCCCCTTCAGAAGTTTCCAGCTATGTCCCCGTGTTCTTGATGAGTTCATTTTCAATTCACAGCCTCGATCCGCTGGACTAATTCCCTTTGTAATCTTAAAAACTTCAATCGGGTCTCCTAATCTTCTTTTACTTAAACTCTAAAGGCTCAGCTCGTTTAATCTTTCCTCATAACTCATCCCTTGTAGCCCTTGAATCAGCCTTATCGCTATTTTTCTGGACTTTTTCTAGCACTGCCATGTCCTTTAGCAGCGCTATAGGAAATGTCCAGGGAAGTGCGACTGGGCTATTTTTATTTGGAAATAGAATTTGATCACATATGACTAAAATAATAAGTTTTCAGATTTTTCACTCGCGGACTGTCTGTAGAAATGCCCACATAAACTTCACTGCGCTGCCATCCGATGTCCCGAACGGCATTCTTGCAGCCGACCGCTTCCTCGCACTAATGTTAACACTGTACTTGTCAGTGCGGTCCCGCGTCACGTTTTGTGTCGCCGGACGTTGGGTCATTTTCACATCTCTAAGACAAAATGCTGTTACCAAAGGCGTCGTTAGGAGTTGCAGACGTCGGGGTCTATGCCACCTTTTTTTGATTTTCACGTTCAGCCTTTACTCCGATTAATCGGATAAGAAGTCGAAATGCGGGATTCCCCTTGAAGTTTCTCCGTCGTCACACCAATATATAAAATTGAACATCTTAGGGGTCCCTTGGCCTTTCGTGCAATTATCACGGGCTGAAACGAAGTGGGGAGACAAGGGGCTGGGCATAAGAAATCAGGGTTAAAGCCTCTGATGCCCCCTGTTGTCCCGACGCCACTGACATCCTGCAAATTTCTGTCGGGCTGATGCGAAGATTACACACTTCACCATGCAGTAGAGGGTCCCAATGAGGCAAACAGATATTACATGGGAGGGCAAGGGGGCTCCTAGAATATTCATCCAAGCCATATTACTCCTCCAGTGTCTGATCGCTGGCAGCCAGAATTTAACTGGGTGGGAAACTGAAACCATCCACTACTGGAGTGCCAGTCTGTCATCGCACACACCCGCAGTGTATGGGTTAATTTGAAATGGCTACTCGACTTAACCTAAACATTTCTGGTCTGAAGGAAGAAAATACAATATGAAGTTATGTATAGGACACGATATGTTTAACTTCAGCCCCTTTTGAAAGCCAACACAGGGAGCAAGGCAGGAAACAAATGCCACCCTGCTGTACATGCAGTGCCCTCAAAAAGTATTCAAACTGTCACTTTTTATACATTTCCTTCTGTTGCAGCCTTATGCTAAAATCATCCATCCATTCATTATCCAACCTGCTATATCCTAACTACAGGGTCACGGGGGTCTGCTGGAGCCAATACCAGCCAACACAGAGTGCAAGGCAGGAAACAAACCCCGGGCAGGGCGCCAGCCCACCGCAGGGTGCACACACTCACACACCAAGCACACACTAAGGACAATTTCGTATCGCCAATGCACCTAACCTGCATGTCTTTGTAATGTGGGAGGAAGCCCACGCAGACACGGGAAGAACATGCAAACTCCATGCAGGGAGGACCCAGGAAGTGAACCCAGGTCCCCTAACTGCGAGGCAGCAGCGCTACCACTGCGCCACCGTGCCGCCTATGCTAAAATCATTTAAATGTATTTCTTCCCTCATTAATCAACCTATACCCCTGAATGACAAAGCGAGAACAGAATTTTAGAAATGTTTCAAATTTGTTAAAAATAAATACTTGAAATATCCCATTGACACGTGTCTTCAGACCCTTTACTCAGTACTATGTTGAAGGTCCATTGGCAGCCATTCCTGCAGGCTGGAGTCTTTTTGGGTTTGACAAGCTTGGCACACCTGGAGTTGGGGATTTTATGCCATTCATCTCTGTAGATCCTCTCCAGCTCTGTCAGGCTGGATGGCGACCATAGTGAACAGCTATATTTTCAGGTCTCTTCAGAGATGTTCCATTAGGTTCAAGTCCAAGCTCTAGCTTGGTCAGTCAAAGACATTGCCAGTGTTGTCCCCTAAGCCTTTCCCTGTGTTGTTCTTGCATTGTGGCTTGTTGGATGATGAACCTTCGGCTCAGTCTGAGGTCCACAGAACCCTGGAGCAGGTTATCATTGAAGATATCTCCTTCCTTTGCACCATTTAGCATTCCTTCAACTGCCTAGTCTCCCAGTCCCTAATGCTGCTGCCACTATCATGCTTCACCACAGGAATGGGATTCTGGCCAGTGCTGGTGCTAATTTATTTTGCTTCCTAGGCCAAGCTTATTAGCAAACCAATCAACTGTTCAGTAGCTAACCCATGTGACTGGGTTTCCCTCCTCCTTATGTTCTACACCCTACATGAATGCCTAATTCACCTTAATAATGGTGCCAGCCCTGGCCCTGGTGATGAGATGTGCCTGGCATTCTCTGGACATGATGCCAATCTTGGTTCCTTCAAAGCAGAAAATCTTGTTTCTCACAGCCTTTAGGTGCCTTTTTGTAAACTCAATACAATATGAGCTTTTATGTGCCTTTTCCCAAGAAGAGGCTTCTGTCTGGCCACTCTGTCATAAAGCCCAGACAAACAGAGTGTTGCTGTTGCAGTGGTGGTTGTCCTTCTGGATGTTTCTCCAATCTTCATAAAGGTTTCTCTAAGTTCAGCCATAGTGTCCATTGAACTCGTCTTCAATGTTTGCTCAGTTTGCCCAGCCAGCCAGCTCTAGAAAGAGGTGTTGTTGTTCCAAACGTCTTCCATTTAGGACTGAAGGAGGCCACTGTGTTCTTGGGAACCTTCAGTGCTGCAGAATTTTTTTGTCGCCTTCCAAAGGTCTGCACCTCAACACAATTCTGTCTGTAAGCTGTGCAGGCAGTTCCTTTGACCTAATGGCTTGATGTATGCTCTGATATACACTGCCGACCGTGGCATTTTCTATAGACAGGTGGGCACCTTTTGAATCAGTCCAATGAACTGAACTGATCAGAGGTGGACTCCAAACAAGGCACAGACACATCTCAATGATGACCAATACAATGGACCTCAGCCATATGTCAAGTGTCATAGCAAAGCGTCTGAATACTTGTGTCAATGGCCACGTTTCAATTGCAGGTATGTGCAAAATAGATGCCACACGTCTTAAAAAGTTGACAAAACTGAAATGCGAATTGTCTGTGTTTTGCAAAATTTCAGTTTTTTATCTTTAGTAAATTTCTACGAATTTCTAAAATCCTGATTTCGCTTTGCCATTTTGGGATATTGAGTGTTGCTTAATGAGGGGAAAAAATCAATTGAAATGATTTAAGCACATGGCCAGATCTTAACAAAATGTGTGGAAAGGTAGACCAGTCGGAACATTTTCTGGATGCCCTGTACCTAGCAACTCACTTAGGCCAGATCCCTGAAATCTAGTGACACCCCAGACTCCCCCAATATTTACACTAATGTGGCTTTTTAGCTTTTTCGGAGCTTCAATGCTGATTCAAGAATGAATGAGGGGGACTTTAGCTTTTTATTTCTAATAAAAGGCAAGCAAAGAAATATCCCAGCATCATTGGATACAGGGTAGATGCCAGTCTGGATGGTGTGGCATGACATTCCAGGGTATTCTTACCCATCAATTCATCCCCCATAAACACTCTACATTGGATTATAATGGCTATATTGCGGGAGACATTCGGGGTTAACCATATTTACATAGAAGTCTGAATCCAGTTTAATACCCAAGAGGTTAAAACATGGCTAGAATTCATTAATATTATTTTAGAATAAGCATGCTGAGCCAGTGACTGACTCTCATTTTTTAATCCATTCATCCATCCATCCATCTTCTAACCCGCTGAATCCGAATACAGGGTCACGGGGGTCTGTTGGAGCCAATCCCAGCCAACACAGGGCACAAGGCAGGAACCAATCCAGGGCAGGGTGCCAACCCACCGCAGGTCATTTTTTAATTGTTTTATAATATATTAAGAAGTTTACATTTTCTTTTTTTTTTTTAAATCATGCCTCTCTTCTCTTTTCCTAGGGTGGGGTTGAATTTTGTTTTGTTTTTTTCCTTTCTCTTTTATATTCAGCTCAAAGTAAATGGTCGCATCTGTCAAGTTATTATTTGTTTGATTGAGTAGCATGCCATTGTATTGTTCTGGTTTTAAAAGAAAAGAGACAGACAACAAGGTGGATGTAGGCACCTCACAGTTAGCTCCCCAGTTAGGGTGCCATCTAAGTTGCACTTACTTGTGCTTGCACCACCTTCTTCTGGATATCTCAGATTTCACTATCTATCCAAAGACATGCTTTTGGGTGGACTGCACACTTTCATTTCATTTCATTTGTGATTCTTCTGTCAAAACCACACTGCAAAATATTAACAGCTTACACTGGATCCCCTGCTTGATTTGTACAGCACCTTGTATCAGTTTGTCTATCACTATCACTACATACCGTTTTGTCATTTAGATGTTGGCCATGTCAGATCCTTCCTGTTGTGCACCAGTGTACATTTCTTGTATCTGTCGTGTGTATTTATTCCTAACTAGCCATCCTCCGTGGCTCCGCCCTCGTAGTAGTGAAACAGAACAGCGTGGAGGGCCCCGCCCAGCTCTCCACTCCTGACATCACGCTTCCCCCTCCCCTTGGCCCTCAGCCTCTGTCTTGGATTAGTGTGAATATATCGCTCCTGCAAGCAAACTATGATTCTTAGCGCAATGAGATAAGTCATAAAATCAACCAGAATGTTCAAGCAAATTATAGAAAAAAAAAAAACTCAATCTACATCCGTTAAGTAGTTCTCTCATTCACTAGCTAAGTGGAGGTAAGAAACGCCCCCATGGCTGGTGCATGAGTGAGGAGGGTCCCGTCCCCCTCCCCTCGGTCCGCTATGTGTCTCTCGGATTCCCGCAAATAAATCGGTACCACAAGCAAACTCTGATACTTAGCATGATGAGAGAAGTCGCAATATCAACAGAATGTTCAAAGAAAAAAACCCGATCTAAATAAGTTAAGTAGTTCTCTCGTGAAAAGTGGACAGACAGACGTTGGATTTTATAGATTGTCAAGCTAAAGGGCTTGAATGAGAGCAATTCCGAATCATACCGGGATGTGGCAGAGTGCACTAATTCTTTTTCTCGCTTTTCTGCAGACCATTCACGGAAAAATTCCGCCTGGCCCTGTTGACGTCTCTTCCGGGTATGAACCTATGGATGAAGACCTTTCCGGTTCCGGCCCCTTTGATGTCATTTCCGGGCCTGAGCCTATGGTTGAAGACCCTTCCGATCCCGGCCTCTTTGACGTCACTTCCTATCCTGACCTTTAAAAGCCTCCACCTTTCCCCTATCCCCTCACTTCTGATTTGGACTTTGGTTTTTACACATCAGTGCTGTCATTCATTTGCAATTTGCAGCCAAGAAAACAATAAACGGGTGGCTGCCCCAAACCTTGCTATGGCTCTTGTTCGAGTTTGTGACAATATATATAAAGATGATGGCCTGTATGGCTTCTTGTAATTCACTGCTTCTCAAATTTAGTCTTGGGGCCCACTGTGGCTGCAGGTTTTGGTCCCAACCAACTTCTGCTTTTAATTTGACTCCTGTCTTAATTAAGCAAGCTGTTATTTCCTGGCTTGGTGTCAATCCAGAAATTACAGAACTGGATTTGCTAAATTTTATTGGAGTTTAGCCAGCATTTGTGCATGTTATATTGAGATAACATAGTGTTTTTTTTATCTTGGTTTTCAAGACTTTCATTCCGCTTTTTCCCCCTGTGTTGTGGTTATTTTAGCTGCTATTCACTAGTGACTAGACTAGTGGGTGTGACAGTGAAGGAGCTGCAGCCATTCAGCTTCTCTGTCACTTGCCCCGTCCGTGTCTGCTCCACACAACATTAATTGTCCTTATTGTCACAATAAAAACACATTTAAAGCTATAAAATACAAATAGTTCTAAACTTCTTATAAATGTAAATGTTGCACTACTACCTTTTTTTTCTTCTCTCAGAATGCAGAATAAGGGCAGAAAAAAAAGACCAACTAATTAAACAATGAAATCAATGAGAAGTAAAATGACTGACTGAGTGTGAAACAGGTTGGGGGAAAAAAAGTACGCAGCTGCAGTGGACCCTTGGACTGAATTTGTGGACCACTTTATATTCGATAGACAGCTGGTTTGACTTTGTGTTGTTCATAGAGTCCCGAATGAGGCACATTATCTGCATTGTGAGGGTGGGTCAGTTACAGCACTGCGGCCATGTGGCGCGTTTCCCCCGATGGTGATCCAGCTCGCATGATTCTCATTGTTGGGGACCCGACTGGCTGGACCAAGCCAAAGAGTTGCCCACATAACACCTGGCTGCAGCAGATAGATGGTCATTTCCAGAGCGTGGGACTGGAACGCGTGTCTGTCTGAGGGGTTGCCAACCGGGTTCCCAAGCTGTTTTGTCGTGTGGTGGGTGTGGCAGCGTTCTATACCAGTGCATGCTCTCCAACTTGACTTTATATTTGATACTCTCATTTTGAATGCCCTGTAAACACCTTGTGATGGCACATGCTGTTAAATGGTGCCATATAATATAAAGATTGATGTCATTGTTCTCCCACTGAGTATGTGCTTGGAATTCCAACCCAGCTTGCTTCTTGGGTTTCTGCTTATTTCTGCTGGGAAAGTCTCAAGATAAGCTGCTCTCCTATTCTTCCTTTATCTAAAATTACACTCCTACATTTGTGTGAAATGAAGACCTCAATTAAATCTCATCCTGTAATTTTGCTATATGTTTACGAAGCATATTTGTCTTGTATGGTGTGTTTATCTATCTCCATATCTGTAAAGTACAATCTCCATGAACAGCCTACAGACTATAGTGCTTGAAAATACAGTGTTTTGGATTTGTCCCTACGTTCATCTGAGGTGATGAGACTACCTATTAGAACCTGGAGTGACTCAGGGCGGCAGCAGGTGTCAAGACATACTAAGGTGTGATTCACTGACTAAGAAACGACACCGCACAGATTGAGATGGTGGTGTGATGAGCAGCAACGCATGCTTACCTTTCAAACAAAGCATCTGTATCCAATTCCTGACAATTTTCTTTTTTTTTTTTTTTATTAATTTTATTACAATCCATACAAAGCAATCAAGTTTTTACAAAAAGAAGAATTATGTTAAGGACAGATCGATTCCCACCCCTGAGAGAGAGAGCGAGCCAAACAGCATTAAATTTAAGGCTTGTGAACATACCTAAATTAATAAATTCTCTGTGCTTTATGAACTTATTTTAAAATATTACTGATTAGATCCTGCCATGTTTTGAAAAAAGTCTGTACGGGTCCTCTAACTGAGTATTTGATTTTTTCCAATTTCAAATAATATAACACATCGGTTTCCCACTGACTTAAAAGAGGAGAGTTTGGGTTCTTCCAGTTTATCAGAATGAGTCTGTGTGCCAAAAGTGTGGTGAATGCAATCACAATTTGTTTGTGTTTCTCCACTTTAAGCCCCTCTGGAAGACCCCCAAACACAGCTGTTAATGGGTTAGGAGGGATTGTGAGTCCAAGGCTGTCTGAGAGGTAATTAAAAATTTTGGTCCAGAATGATGTTAATTTTGTGCAGGCCCAGAACATGTGACCCAGTGAGGCTGGGGCTTGGTTGCAAAGGTTGGATCATGCCCTGGAAACATTTTGGAGAGTTTTAGTCGAGACAGATGTGGTTTTATAAATCATTTAACTTCCCTCTTACAGTTTATTCTTTCATGATGCATTTCTCTCAATATTTTTTTCATGACACCAAGCCATATTTTCTCGGGAGTAATTTATTGTGATTTGACATTACATGCACTAGAAGGGGGGAGAAAATACAAGAATATTGTATACGATGAAGCTTTCTACTATTAACAGCAGTTATGTACTAATTGCTACATGTTTACAGGTAATAAAAGGTGGGAATATTGTGATAGATGGCTGGGGGAGGGAGCGTATCCAGAGCATTACCTCCCCTGGACCACTAGATTGCAGCGCAGCAGGGCTTCATGGGAGCTGGAGTTTGGTGAAGCCCTGTTGGGTTCCGTGGGCACCACCAGGGGGTGCCCCAGCTGCTGCTGAGCCCGAGGGCAGCTCTTCTGCCACACCCAGAAGTGCTACCGGAAATGCGTCAAAGAGCACCCGGAGCACTTAAAAAAGGAGCCAGCAGCCACTACTCCGGAAGCCAGAGTTAGGTGGGAGTAGACGAAGCTTGCCAGGAGGAGTGGAGGAGAAAAGAAAGAAGAAGAGTGCTGTGTGCTGAGCTGTACTTGAACTGTGTTATACTTGTGGGAAACTGGGAAAGGTGTTTCACACGAGGGGAAAAAGAAAAAATAAACGTGTGTCCTTGCACTCGTGCCCGTTACGTCTGTCTGTGTCGGGTAGGGTGGCTGGTATGCCCCCTGGTGGTTCACAATACAGTATACAAATGACTACTTTTTATCTTTACACTTTCTCACGGGGTAAACAGTAGGTAACTAAACTAGTTTATTCTATTAGGCTCCCTCATTTACCACTGTACTATGTGGCTTTCTGCCCACATCCCAGAGACGCATGTGCCAGCTTTAGCCCACCCGTGTGTGGGTGTCATCTTGTATCTCTGTCTCCCAATACTATTTGCATGTGCATCCTCCCATACTCTAAAAGGTTAATTGTTACAGCTAAGCTCATAGTGACCTATGGAAGATTATTTGTGCCAAGAATAAATGCAATCCAACATGTTAACTACATTGCAAAGCAATATATACACACGTGGTGCATTTAATTTTGATATGGTTATATTATGTCATAATTAAAAACATATCAACCAATTGATCGATTGCTTTTCACTACAGCACACAATTTTCATATCAGTTTCAAATTCAGAAGAAAAGCGCATTGCATCTTAATGCATATCCATGCATTGTGTGTCATAACCAAAAGCAAAGCAAAATATTGTTTTTCACATAGTGGCTGTTCTGAGTGTATTGCATTTCGATTCAACATCATTTAGATGTAAACAAATAACTGATCAGCGTCAAAAGGTGGGACAAGTGGTGAAACGCAATTGGAAAATAGTAAAAACTTCATTTTACTATTTTTTTGGCATAAAATGTATAGTGCTATGTGTTTTTTATTCTACTGTCTCATATTGTGTTCATAAGAATTACAAACATTTTGAAACCACTTTTCTTTTTTTATGGGGCGTCCTAACTTTCACTGGTATGAAAAAACACCCACAACCCCGCCTTGAAAAAGCCTAATTTTTAGGCCATTTTAGACAATAATTTATGCAGGAAATTACACCCTTATGATAAAGACTAAACCTTCAACAAAAATGATCAAAAGGACTTAATATTGTGCATTTCACATCAACTGACCCCAGGGTTTTAACCCGTAATGGAATATGAAGAATCAGAGTTACTCTTTCCATAAAACTTTGAAAATATGGGGATTTTGAGGTAGCTGATCAAAAATATTTCATATTTCAGACATAAGCATGTGGGGTTTTAGACTATTTCAAGGTCAGTAATTACAAAATATGATGTTATTGAATTTTGATCGTTTACTATGGATCTACTCTCTACGGACCTCTGCCAGAAGGTTAGAAACAAATTCCTGAAGTGGGTCGGTACTCACCAGTAACTACCGGCACCTCTTCAATAGATGATCACTGTATCGTGATGATCTATGCTTCACCACACCATAATCTCTTCTTAAAGTGCCAGTGAGTACCAACACCCCTTCAGGAATTTCACCAGAGACCCAGGACCCTCTTCAATCGACTGTCATGTTATTGTGATGATCAAAGTCTCACTGTACCTGCACATGTTCTTAGTGTACCAGTAAGTGAAGCCTCATGGAAGACAATTTTAATTGAATGTCACTGTATAGCTATAAACAGAGTAATACCAGGAATTTGGTCCCACTTCAAACTCCAGTGAAAAATGACACATTTCTATTGCAAATGAGAACATTTAGACTTTAAACATTTAAATTGAAGCACTATACAAATGTAATTAATAAATCATTTTATTATTATTTATAAAGAATTCACATGTGACTTTGCAAGTTTGCTGTTTGTATAGGCTCCACTGCAGCTGCCTCTGAAGTTGCTCATTTGCATGATGGAATGCCAGTACATTTTTAATATTTCAAATACCTGATGCAACTATTGTTTTCTATATTATGCACTTCTACCACATGAAGTGAATCATTACATTGGTTATGAACACCCTGAATTAGGACGGCTTACGCTAATTTTGACTTTATGTACTGTCAACTTTTTTGCATTTGAATTTTCACTTGGGGTTAAAAAAGTACATCTAATCTAATTCTTTGACAGTACAATCGGTTGTAGAAGTACTGTATGGACTACTGTCTTCCATACCAACTATTTTTAAATTTCTTCACATAATATTCAATTTGCTTTATGATTTTATTGCTATCGAAATCATTCGTTTATTTTCCATAATTATTTTCACAAAAACGTCCACATGTGTTATACATCCGTGTTTATTGTAAACGCGTTTAATTTCCCAGGGCACAGGACAAGTGGAACGTAGGTTTATTTCTATAACGCAAACCAAAAACATACAAAATTGTTTAAACATACGCGTATTGGATGGATGGTATTCAATCAGTGCCGGCACGCCTCTCAACCGACTCTACACGACAGCCGCTGGCCTGTGGGCTCCGGGCGACTCGCACAAGTCTGGCAACCCCGTGCCGTTCTAAAATGGTGCGCTGCGGCCCAGCGACGGAATGTCTCGCGCGAGCTGCGATTGCTGTTTTCGCAGTGCCTGCCAACTTGTCAGCTGATGGAACCTGATCACTTCATAGTGGCGAATGAAGACAAATGCACACCGACGCGCGCGCTCCCTCCCTCCTTCCTTCCTTCCCTCCCCTCCCCGTACGCTAAGGCTGCAGCTAAATCCATTCACAGTTTCGCCCTGCACGAGGGGAATGCCCGCAGCGCCCCCGCCCTCCTACCGACTCCCGGTTTGATAGACTGCGGGTGCCGAGCACTGGGATTTATGCGCTGATAAGCGCGATGGGGTTCTTTGCTGGCTTTACTCCCCATGTTTTCCCCCTAGCGAGGTTTAAATAGTCCTTTGTTTACATGCAGTACCTTACTCTGCGGAAGGAGGCCGTGGGTTGTGCTTAGTTTTCTTACCAGCTGTTTCCCGCCTTGACACAGACATCTGATCAGCTGCAAACGCACACGTACATAGAACGAGAGAGAGAGAGTGAGAGCGCGCGCGAGCGCCACACACACACAAGCCGAGGAAACCCCATCAGCTGGGAGCCGAAGACACGCGCGCGCACACACACACATGAACACACATTCACTTCACACTTGGCCGAAGGAAGGCAGGTAAAAAAAATAAGAGGAAAAAAAAAGCAAAGCGGATTCCTGGCGTGCGACTGGTACAAAGGAGGCGACGGAGCAGAAGAAACTGGGGGAAAGAATTATGGAGTATTTCATGGTACCCACGCAGAAGGTGCCTTCGTTACAACATTTTAGGAAAACGGAGAAAGAAGTGATTGGCGGACTCTGTAGGTAGGTATGTGTGTGTCTGGTGTGGTGCCCGCGCATCTTCGCCAGCAGCGAGGTTCGGCCGTGGTCCCGTTGCCTGCATGTGTCTATTCGTCCGTGTGTCCGTTCCACCGGAGTACGCGCTTGTCTTGCACTCCCCGAGTGACAAACTGTGACCACGCGCGTCGTCTGCTCATTTGGAGGCGCATTTTGTGGCTCACAAAACACAACCCACGTGGTTTGCGCTCCCAGCCCAGCCATGCTCTCTTCTGCTCGCCAAGCAGTCGGCGGCTACGGCAGCGTCTAACGGGTCTCTTGCAAGTCGGGCCGCCGTTCTTGGCGACTCTACCGTGATTTCCTCATGAGCAATTCCAAGAGCATTGCCCAACGGTTGTGTTTTTTTGCGTGAGGGGAGGATCCAAATGCTTATTGTGGTACGCGGCCATGCTGGGGAATAACCGTTCAGGGTAACGGTGTATAGTTGCATTTTTATATTACTTTATTTTACACGTATCAAGGACTGCAATTTGGGCTCGAAAAAGCGCGGAACGCTCTGTGCAGACGCGCGGAACGCGCAGTGTTTACGGGGCTCGCCTCATGGCGGGGCACAATTCTGCAGCGTGATTGTGCCATGCTGCTCGCGCACGAGTCGCATTGTTCTCATGGCGTGGGGCTGGACGTCTGCGCCAGACTCCCTGAAGCTGGGAGCGCCGCCGTCACTTGTGCCGACGACTGGGACTACGTTTACATTGTTTTACTAGCACTTTGTACAGCGTCTGAACGCTTGTAACAGACTCTTTAATCGTGTTTGGCTAAAGGGGGTGTGTAAGTCTGAGTACGTCGGAGACCAGGCCTATTTCTGCGCCTGCAGCCCTGTCGAAAAAGAGGCGGAAGAAAATTGCACCATGGGAAACGTGGGCTTCGTTTTCGCGCGATGCTTCATGGGAATTGTAGGCTTCATATGCGATGGTCCGCTTTCCAAAAAAGTTAGGGATTTGTTGTGTTTCGTGACGATGGGGTCACGTTTTCGACATGTTCTGGTTATATAGGGCATAATCTCATGGTGTTTTGTTTTTTTTGCAAAGAGATTTGCTATTTTAAGTTTTTTATTTAATATAAAACTCTGTGTGCTTTTCGTACAATTCCATACCTTTGCACTAGTCTCAACAGAACTCTGCAAATGCAGTATACCGAACTCGGTCACGGAGAGAGACTATGAATTAGATCAGGCTGCTTTTGTTTCTGATCGGATACACTGCCAGAAATACAAGGGTTTTGGCCTTTTCTACAGCAGTGAGTTTTAAGGACAGTGCACTCTCCCAGATATTTGAGCCTTTAAATAATTTGTGTTTGGCAGGGTACAGTTTCAGAAATACCACTTGTTGAAACTAGACAGTTCTGCCTTAGTTACTTACCCGTTTGGTCGGGTATATGCCAGTAGGTATGCTCTCATTAGATTTTTTTTAAGGACCAATACTGATCTTCAATATCATGTTACTGTAATTTTTTTTACACTAAACACCAGCAGAATCTGTTATGTAAAAACTGTTCTGTATTAAAGTGGCATTTTTATAATTAAATTGTAGACTACAGGTGTTACCTGTTCATTTTTATTGACAAAATTAAATACTATAGGCTTATTGTTCAGTGACCGTCAAAAATACTAAAATAAAAAAACTTTTTAAACATACTTTTTAAACTAATAAAACGTGTACAAAATATCTATACCAAAAAAGTGCAACTTTTTGTCTTAATGACAAGCCACAGTTATAATAAAATATTCATTTTTATCAAAAACCTGTAAAAGATAACATGCTTAACAAATTTACACGATATAACTCCAAATCCAAAACGCCAAATGAGTCTTTATTTAAGTTAAGTTTATTGAGTTATTTGCTTCAGAAACCATTTTGGTACTGGTTTTGAGGTGCCCAAGTTGGTATCCATATTAATGTCAAAATTTTAGTACTGATCCAACACTAGTGATGACCTGGTTGAGATGAGTCAGTGTTGATCCTCTTGACATGGTTTGTGACACTACATGCATACAGATTTACAACAGATGATAGAGCACAGCCAATTTTCTCTGCAGACCTCATACGACACTTTAATTTATTTTTGGAGTGGAGCATTACACAAACCATCAATGGAGACTGTGATCACAATTTCAGTTATGGCTTTGTAGAACAGTACTACAATCTGAGAAATATTTAGTTTGTTTAGTTGGCTTAAAAATTACATCTGCCGTTGAGCCTTATTAATGGTGGAAATGGTATTGTAAGCTGCCAGAGTCTGTGATAGTTGTGCTAATAAATTTGAAGGCTTCTACCACATTGTCTGTAGAATTATTAATTTCTGGTGGGGGGGCTTTGGGGAAGGGTTTGCAACTCCTGTTTGCAAAAGAAAATTATCATTTCTACTGTCTTGGTGGTATTAAGTACCAGGTTATTGGTAATACATGTCAATTCACATGTTTTCTATATGTTGTTACATTACCGTCCGTAATTAGTCTGATAATGATGGTGTCGTTAATTAACTTAATGTTGTGTTTCATGCTGTTGGGTCAAGATTTTGACCTGTACCAACTGTACTGAATATAATTTGTGGTAGTTTGTTTTTTTATTGATACAAGATTTATTTTTCAGCAATTCTTTGCGTGGGCCAGTACTTGGATGTGTTACCACCTGGGAAACCTGAGTGCTGTAAGCCATGGGTTCCCAATTTCAGTACCGTTATTGCTCTAGGTTTTGTTTCTAAACAGTTTTACAAATAAATGGTTCAGTCATTTTTTTCTTAATGATATAATTAGTCTTTTTATTATTTTGTATTTAGAATTATCTAGTATGCTTACATGTTAATTCAGAAATGTGCAGGGTGTTTTTTTTTTTTGGCATATCTTTAATTGTTGCCTTTCTTTTACCATATTCATTTTGATTGTTTTCCTGTGGAGGTAATTGTACTGTATCCAAATACTATTAATTATGAGCAGTACAGTAGTGCTGGATGATATGACCAAAATTCTGTATCATGGTGTTTTTCAAAATTATACCGGTTTCACGGTTTTCAACGGTATTTGTTTCCCCATGCATGAGAGTGTTTTTGATACAATTTGGGGATCGCCGTTTGGCTAAAGTACTTGCAACTTGGGATCACATATCTGGAATCCAGTGTCTTGATCATAGCCCTGAATCCGCCTTTCTCCACAGTACTTAATGGAACCATGTCTTTGGCTATATGGATTATAATAGCATTGGTTATCTCGATCCACTGCTTGCTTTTTTTGTCGTAGGCAGTACCTCTAGCAAACGCATCTACAAGTGACATCTGACTCGAGTGTCCTCTAGCTTTTTCAGTTTTACCTGAGGATGTGGAGGGTGCTAATCTTAGTTCCATACATTTCTGGAACTCCAAAGCATGTTTGCGGCTAACGTGGTGCAGAAAATTGCTTGTGTTGCTGCCTCCGGCGACAACTTTAGCTCCTCAGCATTTGCAGTAAATAGTTGTTTGGTCCACATCCGACCTTTTAAAGCCAAAGTATCTCCAGACAACAGACATGGCTCCTTTTTTCAGCAAAAGTTCTTCTGTATCATCATGTTCAACTTTGTCTGCTACAGCTTCAGTTTCTGAATGTTTTCTGTCCATTTTCACCGCTCAATACCTCCACTAATGCATGTACTCTGTTGCATGCGTGTTTAGTGGTGTAGCAGTGAAAAAGGTCCCCCCCTTAAACAGTTTACTGCTGCGCCACGTTCCGAATGTTGTTTAGGCTATTTAAACCAGTGTTGCGGTATAAGAAAAATCTATATTATGACAAAAATAAATGGTTTTCGGTATGAACTGGTATACCTCCTGGCACTACAATACAGGTGTAATGAATGCTAACAGGAAACAACTACTTCAGTATAAAATTCACTTATGAGCTAGTTAATAAGAAAATGCTTTTTTTAAAAAAAAAAAAAAAAAAGCAATATCTTAAAAAGTAAGAAAAAACAATCATTAATGTCGCACACAGAGATTTATGCTACATTACCCTAAAATTAAGGAAACCCATTTTGTAATTTCTGGATTTACCAAAACAAGGCAAAACTGGTTAAGAGCAGAAGGTGGTTGGGAGAACAGCTACAGTTAAGGTGGTCCGCAGGCCTGAACTTGAGGACCACTTAGTTAAGCCTTTTATTACTAATTAGCATACAGATAAATGTAACATTGAAGTAGATACTGTTCTAACATTCAGTGTAATTTGTGCCTACTTCTGCACTGCTCGTCACCAACTGTCAGTATTTGTATAGAATTTAAGGAGCAAACTCCAAGAAATAAGGTGAGTTGAAGTAAAAATGGTAAAAGAAAGTAAAGGGTTTAAACCATGACAAAGAAAACACATTTCTGAGTCTCTTCTAAATGCAACTATCATACTAGAGCACATTTCTGAATGACGAATAAGAAAAACTATCAGATTGATGAGACATACAAGTGACCCACTGATTTGTGAAACTTGCTTGAATGAAAACCTTTAGCCACAGTGGTACAGTCAGGACTGAACTTGGAAACCACTTGGTCAAGCATTCCTCTGAGTCAGTTCACCTGCTTGTGCTCCAATTGGAAAAACAAAAGAAATGTATTCAATTGTATTTCAAATGTTACAAGTTGCCTTGGATTGAGGTGTCAGTCAATTAATAGTGCTCTTAAACACTGTTGTACTACACTTCAAGTTTTTCATTTTTATGATGGTCTTGTTTAGAATGTATAGTGAAAACTTCATTTCTTTCAGCAAGCAGAATCTGCAAAGGTTTGTTTGGATTGTTGGATCTTTCTAACTAAATATCCATTTAACTGTTTTTTTAACATGAGTTTCCATATAGGATCAATTAAGTACTGTAGAGGGCAGCACAGTCACACACACAGATCATATCCATGTATGTAATAATACATTTAATTAAAGAACTGAATTACATTTTAAACCGCCAATGTATTTTTTTTTTAACCTTTACATGTCCAGTGAGGACTGGTTTTCTTTTTGGATTTATGCCGTAATATTTGTCACACCGATGACAATTTACAGTGTGCTCTTATGCTGCTGAGAGAACTTTAAAAGATCAACATTAGTTTCTGTATTAATTACTGTACATTAGACAATAATCCCAATAGATATGCTAACATCTGAAAGCATAAATTGCTTTTCTAGCCTATACTGAAAAGCAGAAACTACATTCCTGGCCAATGTCAAGTCAGAGATCATATTACAGTCCTAAAGGCAATGTAGTGTTCAACCTGTGGGGGCTAAGTAACAGACTGTGTTGTTATCATCGTTGAAGGAATACATACTAAGAAGCAAAAACACCTCTGAGTACTCATGGCAGTTTCCAGCAGTACATGCAGGTGCTGTGTTTAGTCAGCTAGTTGATGTTGTGCCTTTTGATATTTCCTTATATTGTTTAAATGGTAGCCTCAAATGCAATCTGATTCTGATTAAAGGCTTCATGTGAAGTAGCTATAAGCTACTTTAAGCTAGTGAAAAGTATGCCCCGCCTACATCTGCTGATGACATATGGATTTAACTTATTCTTTCAGATATCAAATGTTTCCACTTCCCAAAATTAAACCGTTTCTTCTTGTTGACTGATTGCTCAACATAAGCATTCATAGTTTTCTAATGTTTTACCAATCAAAATGCATTCAGTCCAGTGTGACGTAAAGTGCAGTGTCTGTTGAACAGCTGTGATGCAGCTGCTGATGTCTAGGGTTGCGCTGTCTGGTTGAGTGTTTTTTGTTTTGGTTTGGATATTTTTTTAATGAATACAGGACTTCCTCTTCTGATTGCATGAGTTGCCGAATTCAATAATATTTATTAAGTAATCATCACCTGGCGTTTATTATAGACCAAGTAGTTTTTACTGGGAAGGTTTACTGTTCATATCATGGAAGCTTTTTAATTCCACTTTTAACATGGCCTTTTTAATACTGGCAGTTGTTTCACATTGTGAGGCACTTCAGATTTAGAGAAGAAATTAGTGCTGATATATTTTTTTTCATCTTGAAAAGGTCTGACAGTTATTGATGCAAAGTCCTGATGATTGTGCACATTTTGGGTAGGGGTAGCACTGAAGAGGAAGTTGAAATCGCAAAAGCATGGTTTCCAAATGAACATGTTTTGTATTTGGGAAGGATTTTTTTGCTTCACTGAACATAGTAATTCTGAAAATGTTTGGGACCAAGGACCACTTTGCCAAAGATATGGAGAACCACCTATGGCTAACCTCCATTTATTACCATACTTGTTACATTACAATTATCAGTCTTTTTTTTCCTCTACAGGTACTTGTGAAAAATACTGTAAACCCTTGAGTTGCAATGATGAGACAGTTAGTGTAGGCTTAAACAGGGCTGTTTATTGGAAAGCACTTACTTAATTTAAGGGAATACTCCAACCAGACATGGTAGTTTTTTTTAATATGTTGCTTATCCCATGTGGTTTCTGTGATGGTCAAGAAAAAAATCTCAGTCTCATGTTTTCCTGGAGAAGGTGCATATCAAGACTCTAAGTGAACAGGACCCAGCGATTACCAACTGTGGACAGTGTAAACAACGTGAAAAGTGTCCAGTGGTGGAGGGATCCTCACATAACTTACACCCATTATCCATTTGCATTCTCAGCATGTGCAGAATACATACATATTTGACTAAAATACTATCAGTGCAGCACAAAAAACCGGCAGAAAAGCCAGACTCCTATAATACATGTGCACTGAAGATCTGCCTCTCCCCCTTGTTCATTGGTCAAGAATCCTGTCTTCAATATAATCTATACATATAAAGATTATACAGTTGAGATGATGATGATACAAGTACCTCCATTTTTATTTTTTTTTTTGCTTTTTTAATTTGACAGCCTTAATGTTTTTTGAGTTTAACCTGCTATCAGATAAAAGTTTAAGAAATCTTCCATAAGTACAAAAGTGGAGCAGGACCTGTGAAATAGTGGTTCAGGATAGATGCTTTCCTGGGACAAATATGCAGGGGTAAAATTTTAAATTTGAAACCCCTGACTATTTTTATCTTCAGTGCAATGGTAAACTTAATCTCCTATGGAGAAGATAAGCCTACATTTTATAGGAATATATACAAGTATTTATGGTTTCACTACAAATAAACCAAAGTATCATTAACCTGTTTTAATAAGAATATACAAAGAACAGGTTTGTGGTAAGCAACAGTTATTAAATTTTAACAGAAAAAAATGGTGATCAAAGTGCATCTACAGTAAAATCTGCAGGATACTGTTTAGGGTGTTTGTTTGGAAACTAAAGGTTTGTGTATGGGAATCTGTTTAACCCGTTTTTGCATTTTTTGTGTGTGTGTTTATGGAAGATATCTACTTGGTCTTATGTACCACTTCTCATGCTCTTTCCTGATAGTGTCCAAAAGTAAAAGGAGTTTTAAATATAAATGCGGCTGCTGTGTGGTTTAATTTCATCTGTTCATTTTCTACTAGCCTATCCAGGGCAAGGTCACAGGAAAGCTGAAGCCTACCCCAGTAAGCATCGCATGGAAGGCAGAAACAATCCATGGGCAGGGTGCCTTGCCATCACATGGTGCATACTCGCATACATACACATCAGGGTTCAATTTTTAGCTTTTCCAGTCAATTTACCTTGAATGTTTTCGTACTGTGAGAGAAAACAGGACTACCCTGAGGAAACTCGCATGGACACCGAGAGAGCATATCTCCATACAGGACTTGAACCCTGGCAGTGCTACCTTGATAACCAAGTTTAACTTAACAGGACAAACATCATAATTGAGAATCTGAGTAGTTTGTTCACCCTTATTGTTAAATATTTCAAAATTGTAACAAGTTTAATTTCATTTGTAAATTAGTGTCATTTGTTTAGATTTTTTTCGGCATTTTTTTCCCCCAAACAATTCTTTCCCTACACTGCCAGATATTTAATTCCTTTTAAAGGTTTGCTTCTTGCAAGAATTTTTTTTTATATATATATATATATATATATATATATATATATATATATATAGGTTACATACCTCAAGTAGTTTGTAGTGATAGGTGAGAAAAAAATGTAATGTTTCCATGCAGTGTGGACGCTAGGGGATGCTGTTGCTCCGTGAAACCCAACAGACAGATGTCCAGGACGCGCGTATAAAAGCACCAAATATAATTTTAATTATTTTCTTAAAGTGCACAAAGCTCCACAATTGCCGCAATTCACAAATATCAATAACAATAATCCTCCACTCCCAGTAGCTCCGTCACACACCCTCCCAACTCTGGCTCCGCTTGCTGGGTCTCAGTCAGTCCTTTCTATATTCCTTGACCCAGAAGTACTTTTCCTCTTCTACCGGGACAAATGACACATCATTAGTTCTCAAGCAGCCTAGAAGTACTGTGGGCTTCCGTCCTCCTGACTACGAAGTACTTCCGGGTTGTAGGAAAAGTAGGAGTCCCGACATCCTTTATGAGCTCCCCCTGGCGGCACCCAACAGGGCTGAGAAAACAAACGCCATGTCCCAGGATGCCCTGATGGAATCCTGGGCACAGCTACCATCCAGGAAAGCTGCCACGTAGCGTCCTGGGGGAGGCAGTGTCCTAGAAAGGCTGCCTTCCTCCATTCTTCCAGTTCAGGGACGTCCTGGCTGGATTGAGTTGCCGGCCGTTTATCACAGCAGAATGAGAAAAAGGTTTATGTGATAATGGAACGTAATGGCACCTCATGCTGTCAATGAATGTGAACAATGTGTGTGAAAAATGAGAAAAACTCACATTACTCATGTTGCATAATCCACATGTCCATTATCCAGTCAAATGCTCAAAATGTGCATTGTGTCAGTTAAATATCTTTTAAAAAATGTAATTTTTTGAGTAGAGTATTCCTATAAAATATAGTTAGAGTATTTTGAGTGCTTATTGCCTATTATGCCATCTTGAAGATGTTAATGGTGTTTAAGTGTATCAGCCTTGATGAACCATAAATACATTTTACAAAAAGGAAAGAGTTTATCCTTGTAGACCGCACACACTATTCGATTTTGAAAACCTAGTGTTAAATTATTCCAGTTTCATGTGTATTCACTTTAAAGTGAAAATAAGTATAAGGTTGAAAGAACAATACATCAGTAGTGACAATAACTGCATTAGGTAGTGATTTTTTTAAATCCATTATAAATAAGAGATTTCTTTAATGTAGAAAATGTGGTCTATTCAGCTTTATCTAATTGAACAATACTTTTTTGATGTGTAGTTTGTAGGTTAGTTTAAATGATCAGAGCACATATGAGCAAAATATCAACTATGGTTCTTAAGCTTCATTGTTACATGAGTACTTTGACAGAATGTCATTAATTCTTAAATGTATAGTCTTAAGTTTGCACAAGTTCACCTTTTGAACCTTTATGAATGATTTGGGCCCCATTATGTCTAGCATGAAATAAACATGACATTCCACAATAACGTCGTATCATCAGTCAAAAGTGATGGTAGGATGATGATGTGGAGATGCTTATATTCCTCAGGATTTGGACCACTTGCAGTAATTACTGGAAATTCAATTAATTTCCCCCTGGGGACAAATAAAGTCTAATCTAAACTGAATTTTTGGTTCTGAAATGTAACTAGGTCATGCAACAACATATTGTTCCAAAACGCAAAAGAAAGTCCACAAACCAGAATGGTTGAAAATGCACAAAGTTAAAGTCTTGGATTACCCTAGTGAAAGGCCTGGCCTAAACCCAATAGATGTGTTGTTGCAGTACCTGAAGCAAGCAGTTTATGCTCAAATACCTACCAGTGTTTCTGTATTAAGGTAGCGTAGGCTAACATTCCGCCACAGGGATGTAAAGGACTGATGCTTAATTATAGGAAGTGTTTGCAGTCATTGCAACTGAAGCTAACTCAACTTGGTAACGTATAAGAGGTCAATTACGTTTTCACATAGTGCCATTTTGATGTAGGTTAAGTTTGTTCAATAAATGACATACTGTATGTAATACATGTATGTAATGATACAGAAATATATGGAAATGTTCACTCTTTGTCTGATATCAGATCTTGGTTGAACACCAGAAACAGTCTGTCAAATTTTCAATTATACAGGGAGTTGGGAAGGGGCAAATACTTTCTCAAGGCACTATAAACAAGCATTAGCTTCTTAAAAAGCCACAAGTTACATGGTCACAGCAAATTATACTACTTTTCACTAAAAATATTGACAGGAACCAACTCCTTCATTTGGCCATGCAGGAAGAGCTGATATCTGATTGTACGGTCCTCTGACAACATCAGTATACTGTAGTGATCCCATATCACTAATGTTGAACTCCTCAAAATAATATTGAAACAGACCAAAATCCAGTTTTAAAATTCTACGACTGGTATTATGTAGAAAGTTTAAAGGTGTTGGTATAAAATGTGCCTTGACAGGGTAGATGTAGACTCATGTAGTGTTAAGGGAAAAGATCAGCACTAAAAGATCTCAGAAAAGGTAAGCAAAGTGTTTGGTGAGGAAAACATCACCTACTCCCATTTAAGATCCAAGTAGGGATCTTGGGTTTTATAAATTTTTTCTATTTGTACTTTATTTTTTAATGTTTTCTTAAAGCGTGATATTGAACCCAAAGCAACATTGGTTTATGTGATTGCTGCTTCGTGAGCAGCTCTTGTTTTCTCCACCCTAGCAGCCCGCTTCTTCTCTTTTCATCAACATCTTTTCAGAGTAAAAATGATTGTCAGTGTTTGTTTTGCAATTACTTAGTACATTTTATTTAATTTTTCATCTAAGCTGACACTTAAGTGTTCAATTTGCCTCAAGAATGATTTACAATATGAAGAGGTAGAGGAAGTGATGGTGAAGGTGGTAGGGATGAGAATGGTGCCCGTACACATGCGCCGCATGGCGCTGCCAAGAGTTTATTCTACAATAATAAAATAAAAAAAGGAATAACCTTGGAGATCAATCATCACCCCGAAAGCAGATAGTAGACATCACGTAGTATGTGTGTACCAAGTTTCAGATCAATAGATTAAACGGTTTGCAAGCTACAGGTGATTTAAAATCCATCCATCCATTTTCCAACCCGCTGAATCTGAACACAGGGTCACGGGGGTCTGCTGGAGCCAATCCCAGCCATCACAGGGCACAAGGCAGGAACCAATCCTGGGCAGGGTGCCAGCCCACCGCAGGACACACACCAAGCCCAATTTAGAATCGCCAATCCACCTAACCGGCATGTCTTTGGACTGTGGGAGGAAACCCACGCAGACACAGGGAGAACATGCAAACTCCATGCAGGGAGGACCTGGGAAGCGAACCTGGGTCTCTTAACTGCAAGGCAGCAGCACTACCACTGCGCCATTGTGCTGCCCTGATTTAAAATCCTGGACAGACAAATGCACAGCCATGGTAGCGTATTATATATAAAGATTATCTGTTTCATATTCTGTTTAAGAGCCCTGTGGTGGGCTGGCGCCCTGCCCAGGGTTTGTTTCTTGCCTTGCACCCTGTGTTGGCTGGGATTGACTCAAGCAGACCCCCGTGACCCTGTAATTAGGATATAGCGGGTTGGATGAGATGGATGGATATTCTGTTTAGATTCTTTGTTTAGTCTTTGTACTTAAAGTTCTGTTACAAATATCAAACCTTTAAGAAAACTGGGGGATTGGTGGCAGGTTTGGCACACCAGCCACTGTAAAAAAATAAAAATAAAAAAAAACTTGCATTATTCCAGTGTGGTGCTGAGGTGTCATCCACAACACTTGGGTCCCAGTCCAGGTGGTGCATTATGTGGTGGGTGCAGCAATGCATGCTTCCAACCTCTTTATAAGATCCTCACGTCTTCTGTACATTTCCTGAGGTTTCATGTAGTTTTATTTATTTATTTATTTTTTTTTTTAAATGCAGTTCTTTATATGGCCAGATGATGTCAACTAAAGCACATTTGGTTTTGCTGCTGAAGGGCAGAAATTCCTTGGCTTTGTCTGTGTGCTTAGTGTGGTGTCTGTTTGTCCTTGACAATAATTACACAGCCTAAGGCCAATTTAACCAAAAAGCAGCTTTTTAGATTTGTAAATAAAGTAAATACGTAATCAAATAACCACATGAATGCACGTGTTTTGTTTGTTTTTTTTAAATTTGCTTAGTTCAGTTAGCTGTAACAATTTATGTTAATTTCTTGTGCCCAAGCACATTTATGAACTTAACAGGTAGTGGGCAGTATAATGCATCTGAATTTTCTGGAACTAAATTAAAGATCTGTGGTAGGTTGTGGGATTATTTATTTATTTTTTTTTTTTAACTGAAATAGACCCTTATCCTGTTGATTTTATTGTATGTTAAAGGCCATAGATTTTAAGTAGGATGGAGCTAGTATTGTCTTTGGATAGAACTGTTTTTGTCCCAAGCTGGGAAATTTGGCTTTTTACAAAGCTCTTTAAATAAATATATACATAGATAAGTAAGTAAGAAAAATAAATAAATATATATATGGAAATACTTTGGTCTGAACAAAAACTGGAGTGACTATAAAGCAATAAAATTCAAAAGAGAGAAAAGTGCTGACTTGGCTTTCACAGTCGCAGTGAGGCATTATGCAGATGTATTGCTGTTGGTATAAAGGAGCCCCCGTAGTGTTTCTTGACACACTTCTATTGAATAATTTGTTGGATGAAAGTACTCAGTGTTCGTGTGTCACAAAGAGGATTTGCAGCATTGCTCATAATGACACTCAGTTTTGTTTTAGTTATTTCCTTCATTATTACCTCCAGGGGGTCCAGAGTGTGCCTTATAACTTTAACTCTCCTTGCTTGGTTCTGAATTAGTTATCATTACAGGGAGTGCAGAATTATTAGGCAAGTTGTATTTTTGAGGACTAATTTTAATATGGAACAAACACAGTGCTATCAGTCAATCCAAAATGTTAATAAACCTGAAACCTGAATGTTTCACAACGGAAATGTGAGTGTGAACATCATCAGGGGAATACATATGTGCGCACAATTATTAGGCAACTATTAGTGTGCAGATTTATTATGCAACTAAAGGAAAAATGAAAATTTTCCCATCTCACTTGTTTATTTTCATCTGTTATAGTGAGAATAATAAACAAACACCTCAAAATTTACAAATAAACATCTCTGACATTTCAAAAAAAATAAATCAATCAATCAATGACCAATATAGCCACCCTTCTTTCCAATAACAGTCATAAGCCTTTCCATTCATGGAGTCTGTCAGTTTCTTGATCTGTTGACGAACAGCTTTTTGTGGAGCAGTGACTACAGCCTCCCAGACACTCTTCAGAGAGGTGTATTGTTTTTCTCCCCCGTAAATCTAGCGTTCAAGAAGTGCCCACAAGTTCTCGATAGGGTTTAGGTCAGATGAGGAAGGGGGGCCATGTCATTATTCCTTCATCTTTAAGGCCTTTACTGGCTGGCCACGCAGTGAGAACTTCGATGCAAGTGATGGAGCATTGGCCTGCATAAAAATCATGGTCTTTTTCCTGTTTCACTGTTTGAAGAAAGTGTCTTCGAAAAACTGGCAGTAGGTTTGGGAGTTGATTTTGAGTTCATCTTCAATGCAAAAGGTCCAACTAGCTCATCTTTAAAAATACCAGCTCATACCAGTACCCCACCTCCACGTTGGAGTGGAGCTCTGTGCCATTACTGATCCACAGGTCCATCCATCTGGTCCATCAAGAGTCACTCTCATCTCATCGGTCCATAAAACCTTTGAAAAAAATCTGTCTTCAGATATTTCTTGGCCCAGTTTTGACGTTTCAACTTATGTTTCTTGTTCAGTGGTGGTTGGGTTTCAGCCCTCCTTACCTTGGCCATGTCTTTGAGCACTGAACACCTTGTACTTCTGGGCACTCCAGGTAGGTTGCAGCTCTGGAATATGAAAGTACTGGAGGATAATGGGTTCCTGGTAGCTTCACGTTTGATTCTTCTCAAATCTTTGGCAGCTAATTTGCGTCTTTTGTTCTCAACACGTTTCTTGCGACCCTGTTGACTATTTGCAACAAAATGTTTGATGGTTCTGTGATCACACACCAATATCTTGGCAATTCCAAAAGTGCTGCATCCCTCTGAAAGACTTTTTACAATTTTTGACTTTTCAGAGTCAGTTAAATCTCTTTTTTTGGCCCATTTTGCCTGAGGAAAATTAGCTGCCTAATAATTCTGCACACCTTGATATAGGGTGTTGATCTCCTTAGGCCACACCCTCCCTCATTACACAAATACACATCACCTGACGTGCTTAAATCCAATAAGCATTCAAGTTAATACAGCTTGGAGTTGGAATATACGCATTAAAAATGATGATATGGTCAAAATGCTCACTTGCCTAATAATTGTGCACACAGTATAGTTTAAGTTCTGAACAACCATGTGTTATAACTCCTTCATACTTGTGGCATTTAGAAATAAAATAATACTTTAAAGTTAGTGGTTTGATTTCCTCAGAATATTTTAGAAGAGAAGCAGATCAGGTTTTTAAAATGTCTGGTTGGGGCTAAACATAGTATGACGTTATGCTAACTTGTTAATCACACATAAATCTAGCACTAGGTACTTTCATGTTGTTTTGAGAAGTGTTTTTTGTGAAAAAGATTCAGTCACATTGTAAACTGCTAAAGATGAAATATACTCTGTATGTCCAGCTATCACTAAATTCTGGGATTGTGATTTGAATGGTGCAGTCTAATCACTTGTAAAACTAGCAGTGAATAGGGAAACCTCTGGCAGGAGCAGAAAGTATATGCTGATTTTTGTTCCACTGTGAATGACTAATTTTTCTGTTTCTTTTAAGTTTAAAAAACTGATTAATACTAATATTACTGTAATGTTTATTTCTAATGATTACCAACATGAAAGAAACTGTATATTTGAAAATTAAATGAGTATGTATGTATCAATAATCTTTCATCTTAATTTAAATTTCCTACAAATGCTGACATATTTGTCTTGCTACATGGACAGGTGCTATAAAGTGGGTTGTGTTGGTAGAAGTATGAAGGGGGAAAAAAATAGCTGATTCATGCACATCTTTGTGCCTTTTAAGTTTGACCCTTTTAAATTAATGGAATTCATGGTTTATATATTTCTTTTTTTTTTAAATTTTATATTAACAGTAGTATTCTCAGTTTAACATTTACTTTAAGTGATATCCACTGTCAATTTGAGTTATCTTATTACCATCAAATTGTATTCGCTTCTACGCAATAAATAAAACAAGCCCTCATGGCTGCATACTGAGAAGTAACATAGTAATGTTTTTGTTTGTTTTTTTTTTTTTAAATAGTATTTAAAAGGATTTTTTCCAAACCCATTTTGTAAATATTTGAATGGTGTTTAAATCATCTGGTTGTGCAATTGGAGGCATTATGATTTTTAATTTAATATTGCTGTTGTTTTTCCATTTATTAAACATTACATGTCAATGAACAAGACAAAATGCACAGGAGAAATACTTTTAAATTATTAAGTATAGATTTTACAATGAGATTTATGGATTTGTGTGTAGAGCAATTTTGGTTGGAGTATTAAGCATCAGCATTGTTCGCAGTGTCTGATTGAAAATTTGGCACTCTTACTTTCTATTTGAACTGTTGTGTAATGGGATTTTTTTTCTCTGCTTACAGCCTAGCAAATATCCCATTAACACCAGAGACTCAGAGAGATCAAGAGCGACGAATTCGCAGGGAAATTGCCAACAGTAATGAACGGCGCCGAATGCAGAGTATCAATGCTGGGTTTCAGTCCCTCAAAACATTGATCCCTCATACTGATGGGGAAAAGCTCAGTAAGGCAAGTACAAGCTGCTTTTCTCACTTTTCTGTAAGGTTCTCTTTACCGAATTAGTTTATTACTATAATAACAAATGCTAAAATAAAGAGTTAAACTGTCAGATAAACCTAAAAATGTAGGGAGTTCTACATTTGAGAATGTCATAGATAGCACTTAGTCCCTGGGAAAACGGTTCTAGTGTTCTTGAAGAAGCGCTGTCCTAGTTTGTGTTTTTAATTCTTTTGATAGCTGAGCTGATAGCAAATGACTAAATGCAGAAAATAGTACTAACTTTGACTGAGAGAGTTTTTAATTTGCTGGTATCACATTGACTCTGTAAAACAGAGAGGGATACATCTTTAGCATGTAAGACTATACCTATTATGTGGATTTCTCTAGAGGAGTTGCCCTGTGAAAGCAAGTCACTAGAGAAAGAGGGAGTTAAAGTGTTTTTTCTAGAAGTGACTGTTCGGAACTGCATGTCTTCTCCTCTTAATGTCTACCATTTCTTTCCTATCCTAATAGGCAGCCATACTTCAGCAGACGGCTGAGTATATTTTCTCACTGGAACAGGAAAAGACACGTCTTTTGCAGCAGAACACTCAACTGAAACGTTTCATTCAGGTAAAGTAGACTTCGAATTAATTGGTTTTAAGAGCAGAATAGATTTCAACATTTTAGGTGTACAGGACCTAGTCAAGAAAGAAGTGGATGCACTGTTTTTTGAGTAGCTCTTCATTCAAAGCTTGCATTAAAGATCTGGAGTTAAGTTAGCCATTTAAAACCTTATTAGTAAATAAATAACCTTTGCAAAGTTTTCTTTGCTTCTTTTTTACTTTTTTAAGCTATGTGAAATAGCACCTTTAATTATGTAACACAGCATTCTGCTTTTTGGTTACTATATATTTACACACATGATCTTAAATGATGTTCTCTAATCCTTTAGGAGTTCAGTGGATCTTCACCAAAACGGAGGCGGGCTGAAGATAAAGATGAAGGCATCGGCTCACCAGATATCTTGGAGGATGACAAGGCAGAGGACCTGCGTAGAGAGATGATTGAACTTCGACAGCAGTTGGACAAGGAGCGATCTATTAGGATGATGCTAGAAGAGCAGGTGGGGAGATTAAGTTGGTTTGTTAGCGGTCTTAAAGCAGTGGAGAGTCAGTACTATGGGAGATAAGGAAACTCTTAAAAGATGCAACATATTTCTGAGAATTGCCTATATGTGATAACCACTGAAGGGTCATGAGTAAGAAGGTAATGTTCAAGACCTAATCCAGTTCTTGGGGTCTGAGTGTAGAAAACTAGAAACAGCTGCTTTTACTTGGCCTTAATTTTCTTGCATATTCTGTATTCTATAGTAAAGATGCACAAGCTTTTAAACAACATGGCTGTTGCTGGTTTAGGTGCTTGTCAATGTTTTGGAAAGTTCAAATATCCAAGCACTAAATGATGATTGAGTGCATAGGCATACACATATGTTATAAACAGCACATTACTTCTTTTTTTTCCTGTCTTCCAATTTTACATTTATTTGAATACATGAAGGTGCCTGGAACAGACAAAAGCAAGGACTAAACGTACAATGGCATTTATTTGTGTAATAAAAGTTACTTTGACATTTTGCTTTACTGGTGGCTATAAATTCTGTTTTAAGTTTATGAACCAATTAGCAAAGTTTTGCAAAGACTCTAAAGTTGTATAGCTTTTCAGTCTTTATCTGATTACCTGACATTTTTAAGATCTGCAAATGGAAAAGATCTGTCCAGTAGTTTTAGGAATTATAGGAAGCAATCTGTTATTTACCACAAAGAAACAAAAATTAAAGTTTGCTTTTTGATTACTAGCTTAGAAAGGAATCTGTTAAAATCTGACAATTTTTCCTACAATGTACAAATTGACTTTGCAATATAGTAAAATAATTTGTATAGTAAAAAGAAGACAATAAAAAATCCATTAAACACCCAAAGGAATTTGAGTAAAATGAGAGTGCTGTATTTTATTTGGTAGGTGTTGTCAAACATTTCAGTGCCTCAGAATGTTTCATGCTGTCATGCCTTATGCAGGAATTAAGTGACTAGTTTTAACTTTAATATTAATAATTAAGTCTGTACAATTTATATTTGTATTATGTCATAATGTGCAAATTTTAATCTGAAATGCTTCCTGTTTTCAAGTAATGAAGACTTATTGAAAAGAGATGATTGTTGCCATTTTAGACTTAAACTTAATTTTTATAGATTAGGACTCTGATAATTCTCATTGATGGTAACAAGCAGGAATTTGAAGTGCCCCTAAACTGTATCATACTTTTTATCTAATAGGTCCGCACACTGGAGGCCCACATGTACCCCGAGAAGCTGAAAGTGATTGCACAGCAAGTGCAGCTACAGCAGCAACAAGAGCAGGAACAGACACGTCTGAAACAGCAACACGACAGTTTGGATAGAGATCTGTCCATTCGGGCCAGCCAGGTAAGTAGATTGGCATTGAGATCAAGGAAAAAAGCTCTGCACATGTCTATAAAAGTTTTAAAAAGCAATTTCAGCTTTACATTTCGGTGACAAGTAAGAATACCCCTTGACGTTTTGCTTTTTTTCAAATATGTGAAATATCTCATAGCACTGCCGTGAAGATCAGAATATCGATAAATAAGGTTTCCTAATCTAATTAACCTATAATTACAAAGTACAATATCTAATTGGCCAACATCACCATAAAAGCAGTGTACAGTGATAGTTCACTTTTGGCTTCAAGTCAAGTATTGTAAACATGAAGGTGCACTAGGTTAGACTGACCACTTAGCAGCATTCAGCATGGTGATGGCTGAAGGATAGAAACTGTTTCTCAGTCTGTTTTTCTTAGTCTTTATGGATCTGAAATGTCTGCCTGAAGGCAGGTGTTCAAACAATGCATGTCCTGGGTGTGATGGCTCCTGAAGAATTTTCTTGACGTACCTGAGACAACAGGAACTATGTAGTTCTTCTAGTGAGGGGAGAGGACAGCCGACTATCCACTGGGTGACCTTAATGATCCTGTGGCGCTCTTTCCTCTGTGCTGCTGTGCAGCTGGAAAACCACACAAAGAGACAGTAGACAAGGATGCTCTCTACTGTGCAGCGGTAAAAGGACACCAGCAGTTTCTCAGTGGTGATGTTCTTCCTGAGCACCCTCAGGAAGTAGAGTCTCCTTTTGTAGAGCTTTTTTGCATGTTACTTCCCATAGGATCTCAATATAATTTAAAAGTGGGTTTTGACTTTTTTTTCTTCAGTCATTCTCTTGTGAATTCTCCGATATTTGGTGTAATTTATAGTTGACAATCTCTGAATATTGCCAATGCCTTGAAGGAATATCACATTTCTGGATTATTATACTTTTATCATACTTTACAGATAGTCTTTCTGCATAAATGCAGTGTTTGGTTGATGTATCTTTTTCTGTTCAAATTAGATTTGAAGAGAAACAATTAACAGAATTTGATTTACTGAGGACCAACAAAAGTAAAGAAGTACTTTACCATAAATCCTTCAGTGCAGTAAGCAGACTATAGATTAAATTGTGATTTGGAGATCCATAAACTTCAGTTGAAATGGAATTTGAGTCATGCTAACAGGTCTAGATAAAAGGATTGCAGTTAATGACAGTCTTACAGAAGGTACTCTGAAGGTCAAAACTCATTTGAAGCTAGCAGACTTCAGTTTATTGGTCACTTCACTACACTGTTCCTTTCTGGATTTAGTGCAATTCAGTGTTAGGTTACACTATCCGATAGATCATTCCAAAGTTTGGAGGTCCTGTTAATTAGGGTAGTAATTACTATGTCATGTTTTTTTGTATCACTTGCATCTTTTGTCACAGTGTAGGCTGTGAATGTTATCAGGTATGAGTTGTTTTAACACTTCCTTTTGAAAAAGTAGAATTATAATATTTACTCTTAATTTAATTAGAAACTAAAATAGAGAGTTAACAGTATATGTTTTATGAACATATTTCCTAATTCTTGTGATGATCCTTTCAGTAGCATTTAAATTAACCATAGGCTGGAAACAGAACAACTAAAATAGCTTGTGAATCAAGTACTACACTAGTGTCTATAATATCTCTAAACTTGTCTCTTATATTTCATTTTCTGTAACTTACAATTCCCAGGGGAAAAAGTAAATTTGATGGAGTATTGTATTATAGTTTTGGACAACTAACAATTGTGTCTGTCTGTGACAGGAAAGTAAAAGAACTGTGATTATACACACTTCACAAAGATGAATTTGATGAGAGGATTATTATTGAGCGGAGTTTGTTTTGGCAAGTGTAAATGTAAATTAGCAAAGGATATTAGGAACTAAAGTGATCCATAATGGATTTGCAAGACTTTCACTGGTAGACTGTGCATATGATACTACTTGGATGCATGGATGTACTTTAACATGCTTTCTCTCTTTGGTCTTTATGTACAGCTTTTATCATCAACTACAACTCTGGCACCGACTCACCACCCTACTGTAATTGTACCTGCACCAGCTCCTCCTCCACTGCCACATCATGTGAACGTAGTAACCATGGGGCCAGCCTCTGTAATTAATACAGTATCTACATCACGACAGAACCTAGACACCATCGTGCAGGTAAGAAGCAAGACATTATGATTGTATTGCTTTTGTACTAAAAACAATTTTGTCTGTATCTGTTAACATATTTTCAGGAAACCCATATTAAATGATTTATACATGTATTTGATTTTGCTTTGGTTTTTTTATGGCTTCTATCATATATAGCTGCATTATATGACTCCCAAAGGTTTTTCAAGTAACTTGACCAAACTAATTTTATATGCCTTTTTGTATAGATTTTTTTTTGTTCTTAATTACAATAGCCAACTACATTCTATGTTTAACACACTACTTTCAGTGATTAAGTATTTTATTTAGATGAGACACATGTAGGGCCCACTAGTCATTTAATTTTATACCAGGAGGAATTTCTTGTATCTTTCAACACCTCAAATAATACAAGGAAGGAGTCACAATTATTTATTATAAAACACAGAAGGAAAAGAAAGTGAGAGTGCAAATAATTAAATTTAATATAGACATAATGAACCCTTTTGCCACTATGCGCTGTCCTAAATATACACTCAAAAAAGGAACACTTTTTAATCAGAGCATAGCATCAGGTCAGTGAAACTTCTGGGATATTGATCTAGTCAGTTAAGTAGCAGAGGGGGTTGTTAATCAGTTTCAGCTGCTTTGGTGTTAATGAAATTAACAGGTGAACTAGAGGGGCAACAATGAGATGACCCCCAAAACAAGAATGGTTTAACAGGTAGAGGCCACTGACATTTTCCCCTCCTCATCTGTTTTGTATTTGGCTACGGTCAGTGTCACTACTGGTAGCATGATACCTGAACTCTACAAAGGTTGCATAGATAGTCCAACTTCCCCAGGATGCCACATCAATATGTGCCATTGCCAGAAGGTTTACTGTGTCTCCCAGCACAGCCTCAAGGGCATGGAGGAGATTCCATGAGACAGGCAGTTACTCTAGGAGAGCTGGACAGGGTCGTAGAAGCTCCTTAACCCATCAGCAGAACCAGTATCTGCTCCTTTGTGCAAGGAGGAACAGGATGAACACGACCAGAGTCTACAAAATGACCTCCAGCAGGCAGGCCACTGGTGTGAATGTCTCTGACCAAACAATCAGAAACAGACTTCATGAGTGCGGCCTGAGCACCCGACATCCTTTAGTGAGTCCTGTGCCCACTGCCCAGCACCGTGGAGCTTGATTGGCATTTGCCATAGAATTACCAGAATTGGCAGGTCCACCACTGGCGCCATGTGCTTTTCACAGATGAGAGCAGGTTCACCCTGATCACATGTGACAGACATAAAAGGATCTGGAGAAGCTGTGGAGAATGTTATGCTGCCTGTAACATTGTTTAGTGTGACTAGTTTGGTGGTGGGTCAGTGGGAGGCATGTCCATGGAGGGATGCACAGACCTCTACAGGCTAGACAACGACACCTTGACTGCCATTAGGTATCGGGATGAAATCCTTGGACCCATTGTCAGACCCTATGCTGGTGCAGTGAGCCCTGGGTTTCTCCTGGTGCACGACAGTGCCCGGCCTCATATGGTGAGAGTATGCAGGCAGTTCCTGGAGGATGAAGGAATTGATACCATTGACTGGCCTTCACGGTCGTCTCACCTCAATCCAATAGAACACCTCTGGTACATTGTTTCGGTCCATCTGACATCACCAGGTTGCACCTCAGACTGTCCAGGAGCTCAGTGATACCCTGGTCCAGATCTGGGAGAAGATCCTCCAGGACACCATCCGTTGTCTCATTAGGAACATGCGCCAACATCTAGCATGCATACAAGCACGTGATGGCCATACAAACTACTGAATATGATTTTGAGTTGCTGCAATGAAATTTTGGCAAAATGGACTAGCTTACTGCACCTTTTCACTTTGATTTTCGGGGTGTCTTTGAATTCAACCATCTGTAGCTTGATGATTTTCATTTCCATCAAATGATGTGGCATCCTTTCGTTCCTAACACATTACCCAGTCCATATCAGTATAGATATCCAGCATGATTTTTTTTTTTCCTATTGAGATCTGATGTTTTCAAAGTGTTCGTTGAATTTTTTGGAGCAGTTTAGTTTCTCCCGTCTATCAGGGTGGCCTAAGCAAACTCCCTTCACACTCTGTCGATCTCCCAGGCCCGCTTCTTAACATTAAGCCCTCATCTCAAACTTGCCTCCTGACTTGCTCATATCTTTCCGCGATACTAGCTAGAACAGCATACCAGAATCATCTCCTTTCTTTGGCTACAGGGTCACAAGTTTAGAGCTACACTTGTGGCCTCAGATCTTCTTATACGCATTAGGCCTAACCTTCTTGAGTAAGTTCAGGACTACTAGCTATAGGCTTAAGGGTCTCCTACCTGATTTCTCAAACCTCACCATTAAATGGACAGCATGATCTTCACTGTCCTGGCCTTGGAAGGTTGTGTTGCTTCCCATCATACAGGATGTATTCTGGCCTCTTTTTGGCCTTATTTTCTTTTCTGTGCCTTTTGAATAAACAACTTTTGCAGGAGCCCAGTGAAACGTTTTCCAATATATGTATCTAGTCAATATGAATAATCTTTGCCAGACACTCTTTGTAGTGAACACCATTTCTACACAGAGAAGTTAAGCAGTAAAATACGTGAATCCCCGTTGCTTAGTCATTTGGCTTTCATTATCTAGATAGTAATGCAGCCTCAACAATATCAGACTGTTGTCTTGTATATTATTAAATCAAATCACCTTTTATTGTCAATTCACTCTATGTACAGAACATACAGAAGAATTGAAATACAGTGGTGTGAAAAACTATTTGCCCCCTTCCTGATTTCTTATTCTTTTGCATGTTTTTGTCACACAAAATGTTTCTGATCATCAAACACATTTAACCATTAGTCAAATATAACACAAGTAAACACAAAATGCAGTTTTTAAATGATGCTTTTTATTATTTAGGGAGAAAAAAAATCCAAACCTACATGGCCCTGTGTGAAAAAGTAATTACCCCCTTGTTAAAAAATAACCTAACTGGTGTATCACACCTGAGTTCAATTTCCGTAGCCACCCCAGGCCTGATTACTGCCACACCTGTTTCAATCAAGAAATCACTTAAATAGGAGCTGCCTGACACGGAGAAGTAGACCAAAAGCACCTCAAAAGCTAGACATCATGCCAAGATCCAAAGAAATTCAGGAACAAATGAGAACAGAAGTAATTGAGATCTATCAGTCTGGTAAAGGTTATAAAGCCATTTCTAAAGCTTTGGGACTCCAGCGAACCACAGTGAGAGCCATTATCCACAAATGGCAAAAACATGGAACAGTGGTGAACCTTCCCAGGAGTGGCCGGCTGACCAAAATTACCCCAAGAACGCAGAGACGACTCATCCGAGAGGTCACAAAAGACCCCAGGACGTCTAAAGAACTGCAGGCCTCACTTGCCTCAATTAAGGTCAGTGTTCACGACTCCACCATTAGAAAGAGACTGGGCAAAAACGGCCTGCATGGCAGATTTCCAAGACGCAAACCACTGTTAAGCAAAAAGAACATTAGGGCTCGTCTCAATTTTGCTAAGAAACATCTCAATGATTGCCAAGACTTTTGGGAAAATACCTTGTGGACTGATGAGACAAAAGTTGAACTTTTTGGAAGGCAAATGTCCCGTTACATCTGGCGTAAAAGGAACACAGCATTTCAGAAAAAGATGATCATACCAACAGTAAAATATGGTGGTGGTAGTGTGATGGTCTGGGGTTGTTTTGCTGCTTCAGGACCTGGAAGGCTTGCTGTGATAGATGGAACCATGAATTCTACTGTGTACCAAAAAATCCTGAAGGAGAATGTCCGACCATCTGTTCGTCAACTCAAGCTGAAGCGATCTTGGGTGCTGCAACAGGACAATGACCCAAAACACACCAGCAAATCCACCTCTGAATGGCTGAAGAAAAACAAAATGAAGACTTTGGAGTGGCCTAGTCAAAGTCCTGACCTGAATCCAATTGAGATGCTATGGCATGACCTTAAAAAGGTGGTTCATGCTAGAAAACTCTCAAATAAAGCTGAATTACAACAATTCTGCAAAGACGAGTGGGCCAAAATTCCTCCAGAGCGCTGTAAAGACTCATTGCAAGTTATCGCATAAGCGCTTGATTGCAGTTATTGCTGCTAAGGGTGGCCCAACCAGTTATTAGGTTCAGGGGGCAATTACTTTTTCACACAGGGCCATGTAGGTTTGGATTTTTCTCCCTAAATAATAAAAAGCATCACTTAAAAACTGCATTTTGTGTTTACTTGTGTTATATTTGACTAATGGTTAAATGTGTGTGTTGATCAGAAACATTTTGTGTGACAAACATGCAAAAGAATAAGATATCAGGAAGGGGGCAAATAGTTTTTCACACCACTGTACTTTTCTCTCATCTTTGTAGTACAATAAAATAGTATATAACATATAAGAGAAATAAAATTAGAACTTGTAAACTTAAGTACAATGTGCAATAATCAGTAGTGTAAAAGCCACTTAACAGTAAAAAGTGAGAAGGTTCATTATAGAGTAGCTTATCTATTTTGACATTTAGTGGACAGAAATGTGTACCACTTTATTGTGCAACACTTGTAGCCAATCAGTGGTTAGTCCAGAATATAGACTATTTTTTTTTTGTCCTTGATCTAGGCCATTCAGCATATTGAAGGAACACAGGATAAAGGTGGAGATGAAGATCAAAGAAGAGCAGTGATTGTGACCCCACTTCGGGCCTTCCCTAATGCTGCTGACTCAGACACCGCATCTGACAGTGAAGAAGAAGAGAGTGATGATACAGGACGGAGCAAGGAGAATATGGTTGAAGAAAGGGCACTTCCCTGATTGGGGGAGGGTGGAAGATGAGGAGGAGGAATGGTAGGGGGGCCAATAAGCCTAACTTCTGCGGCTGCTGCTCCTTCTGCTGCTGGGGAAAGATCCTCTCAGAGCAGAGTCGGCTGAATTTTGAAACCTTAAGCAAGTAGTTTTTCCTTTTTATCTATGTTTTAAACTTCTGAATACTGTATGAAACCAAGAGTAAACAAAACATAAGCCCCCTCCCATACTGCTTGTAACATTTTGTGACAGAAGGCTGAGTGAGGGAGGTTTACACACAGCTGGAAACTGTGAGGGACTTTGTTTTTATTTTTTAAAGTTTTTTTTTTTTTTTAAGAGAAAATAGTCAGTCTTGCAAGACATGCCTGCATGTTTAATAGCTGAGAACTGACTGTTCTGATGGGGCATTTGGGACGGTTAAGTGAAGCACTTGGCCTTTCACCTCCTCATTCATTTTGGGTTTCAAGGTTGCAAAAACTAAGTGAATGGGATGCAGTGAACAAAGGAAAAGTAAAAAGCTTTGAGGTTTATATTTTGTATTTTTTTTTCCTGTTGGTCTGCTAATGGAAGGCTAAGCTGCTGTTTTGGGGTCAGCTTAATATCAGAGCTCTGGTATTATACAAAATAAGCTATATGTTGACTTTTCCTGGACTTGGAAATTGCTATGTGATTTCTGTAGTCCACAAATGTAGGGTATACTTGAGCAAACTGTTTTGTTTGCTGGAAGAGTCTCTGAGCTATCTTTTGGTACATTACTACAAACAAGAGACAAACTTTCCAGTGACGGGAAAAATATTTTTTAATGAAAATTATCTTGCCAACCCCTTCTTCCTACATTATTTGGGGATTATGAGAATATTGGATTTCTTCTCTGCAGCTTTGTATTCCTCAAATATGCATTGTTTTATAGCCTAATCCAAATTTTGTCTTGACATTCCCATTTATTTCTGTTTAAAACATTTTAAGCCCCCTGACCTACAATATCTCAAGATTGTTTCTGACGGTTCCTCAGTATAGGTCTGTAAAATCTAAGGCTTGTTAAGCACTTTGTTTCTTCCCAGTTTATCCTTTTCAAAGTCCCGTCTGTATGTGTACTATATATTGGAGATAATTTTTTTAATATAAGTATACAGAAAAATCCTTGTGCCCTGCCATTCTAAAAAAAAAAAAAAATGCAGCTCCATCAGGGAATTTTGGGGCTCAATTTGTAAGTGGATGGCATGGTCTAAAATTTTTTTTTTTTTTTTTTGTTCTTGTCTTTGTGACATTTTTCAAAGTATTGAACCTAATGGCATATGTCTGTGTAGATGTTTGTTACAAGTCTGATTTTATACCAGATGGGTATGCCACAGAAAGCAGCTGACAACACAGTAGAATTTGGCTGAACCTTTCCATTACACACTATCAGTTAGCACTTCAAGAATATTTTTCTTTCCAAATTTACCAGGAAGTATATTTGATATTTTGTGAAAATAGCAGCTTTCTGTGGAAAAATGAACTTTTTCCTTCTAAAAGAAATTAGAATGCATTAATGCCCTAGCTGGTGACACCAGGAAGAGTCATTACTTTTCTGAATATACATGGATATTGGTTTACTCTTTCTGCCTTTTGTAAAGTTTACAATTTTTAATTTTGAGTGAACAAGTTTACATGATATTTTAGAACTGTGTCAGTCTATGCACGCTCAAAACGCACAATCATATACTGAACGGCCAGTACCACTGCCCCACCCAGAGCTCCCAGCAAACGGTAATCACTTACTTCCAAAGCAAATTTTTTTGTAATTTTCCTTGTAGGCCTAAACTAGCAAATATGTGGTAATGTAGGATTTTTATCATTTTATAAGAAAATAGGGTTCTGAAGAATGTTGGCACAATGTAGTGTACTGTCATTTCTTTAGCTGATTAAAATTTGGTGTAGGATACAGCTTATAGTATGTGGGGATGTAATCCCCAATGTCTCCTAGAGTTTGGTTTGAGTAACACGGACAATGGATAAAATTTAAACCCAAATGTAGGGAGTGCTCTGGGCTCATTTGACTCTAAATAATCTCACGACTCTTTATTCCCTTGTAGTGTGTGTTGTGTTTAAAGTTTTGGCATATCAGTCCGCATTTGGTGATTTATAACATTTTTGTAATATGTTGTATAAAGCAATTTATGTTGGGATATCAGTCATTTAACACCATTTAACTCCCACAAACATTGACATTTCACAATACGTAGTCTAAATATCACTTGTTTCAAATTAAAATTTTTCACAGTTAAAAGAGGGCGGTTTTGCTTGTAATGTACTATAGAGAATACAGTTTATAGAAACATCTATTTTAGATAATAGCTAAGCTTAAACACAAGGCGTGCCACACAGATGACACTGGGTAATAAACTTTTTTTTTTTGTCTTGGGTGTCTTGTTGGCTTAGGCAAATTCTACATCCCTATTGGGGTGTCCATATGTACTGGTGCTACTTGAAAACTATGGCACTTCTTAACTTTGCTGCAACAGTTTGTTGATTCTCAGTTTTAAATTTTTGGCCTTTTTTCTAAAGCTAAACATCTAATTGATGTTGCACATTCAAGAGAAACTGTAAGTCCAACAGGAAGGGGAGAAACAGAGTTTTAATTTGCTCCAGGCACGTGCTGTCAAATGTGGTTTTAAGAGGTCTCCAGAACTGGAGGTTGTTGTCTCATTCAGTATTGTAGTAATAATAATAATCTTTTTTTTTCTACTGCTTGCAAAACTGTCCAGGCTGTTTTCCTTACATCTAAATTGCTTCTGGCCAAAACTGGTATATTCATTGAACAGATCTGTCATGTCAGCCTTGACACATAAGTGATGGCTGTGCACGTTCACTCAAGCTTTTCATACTTTCAGAGCTTTCTGGCTCTAGGTAGTAATGTCGCATAGTCCATGGAGGGGTTAAAATCATTTTGGAAACCATATTCATTTATGGTTTGTTTGTTAGCAGGGTATTAATCTAAGCTGCTGTAAGTCATATGGTGACATTTTGCATTATGGTTATCAGAATGGAGGCAATATTGGCTTTTTTTAACCTTTTCCTTGTGGTGTCAATTAGTTTATATTTTTTTTTTGCAGATTGAAATGGGCTGTTGGAAATTTGGACTGATTGAAATGTAAGGTTGTCTGTCAAGTTTCATTCTCTTTTCATGATTGTGGTTTGGTGGCCATTCAGCCTGTCAAAGGTCACTTTTCATATTAAGATAATATGCTTTTATAACTTTTCATAAAGTCAAGGAATTCAGGACTGTTCCTCTTGCACAATAGTCTTATCTGCAGGGTTTTGTTGCAGCCGGTATTCCACCTTTAGACACTGAAGTCCATTAAATTGGAATTTGTTTGTTCTGGTCTGTACACTCGGCCAGGAAAAGAACGTGCTGAGAGGGAACTTTTTTTTTTTAGCAGTAAGTCTGTAATAAACAGGCTCAGTTAAGAAGGAATTAATGAATTAGCTGTTTCACTACACCTGTTCATTACATGTGGACATGTTTTTAAACAAAGAAAAGGCATTTGAGATAGAAGGTAAGCTCTTAATAAACATTTTTACTAAATTTCAGAAGTGGATAATGTTGAGTTCATATAGTGTGCAGGGCTCTCAAAAACAAAATACTGGAATTTGCTTCTCTTAAAAGGTTGTATGGAATTGGACCTCAAAACCACCCCAGAAAAATGGGGTCACCATAAGGCCACAGGTTTCTTTTTCATATACTAAAAGACTAACAATCACTCTACCTGAGGAGGTGGGTGACAGCAAAGTTAGCAAGCGTTCACCATTATAAGCACTTAAATTTTGTGATCATTTCTTTAAGAAAGATTAGTCCTGGAAATTTAATGGGAGTGTTTATGCCCAACCGTTGCCTCCTTCTCTGTATCAGTCTATTTTCATTTGGATTTGTACAGTGTGTCACTCATTTGTAATCCCCTTTTATTACAAACCTTTTACAAATCTTGATGTTTGTGGGGGTTTTGTTTGTGTTTTTTTTTCTTTTGTTTTTAATTTGTTGAAAAAATGTCCTTGTCATTGAAAAGCTATTCTATTTTGTTTAAAAAATATTGGAAAAGGCCTGTGCCTTTTAAAGAAAAACAATAAAATTTGTACTTTGTTTTTTAAATGCTTTTTGTTTGTTTTATTTTGCTTGAATATGCTTCACTTTATGTCAGAACTGCTTTATATTTTGGGTCTCTTAAGATAATGACACCCTGGAATCCTTTGCCTGGAACCATTGTAGTACTTATCTGCCAAAGAACCCGGTGTTGCATGGGTATAAATGGTTTGGGGAGGTAAGAAACAGTCGGTCATTTTCTAATCCACTTTGTCCTGAACAGGGTCACGGGGGTCTGCTGTAGCCCATTCCAGCTAGTATAGTGCACAAGACAGGAACAAAACCTGGACAAGAGTGCCAGACCATCGCACTGGGTAAGGAACTGACTTTTGAAAATTCATCACAACCCATGATGAGACAAAAGATGTAGTCTTGGACAAAATCTGTAATCCTGCAAGACAAATCATTATCCAAATTTATTTGATAAGAAAACACTGTAAATACCTGTGGTCTTAGATGAGATTCTGCTTTAGCTGATGCAAAGCGTTTTGTGTGCTGGCAATGCCCTCGCCTTGCCCAAGAGCATTCCTGCTGCCAAATGGGAAATAGTCCCCATATCATTCCTTTTTTTTTCTTTTTAGTTGACAGTAATCTGTAATCTGTTCATTTAGCCTTAAATAAAATGTGTCATACAGGATTATTTTTTAAATTGGATCAATGGCAAGGCTCATGCAAAATTTGGTGAGAAATGTTTTCGGCCATTTTTGCATGACTAGTGAACAGACAGACCTCCATATGGCTTATTTTATTTATATATGGATTTATAAATACATATATAAATTATATGTATTTTTAAACCTTATTTAAAGCACTGCCCCAGCTAATTCAATAAACACATTTTTTAACTACTATATATTTAATGTTTTGTTGATTTTAGGTGTGAAAACGAGGCCTCTTAAATGACTCAGAGTAAGCTTCCATAATAAACTACTAAGACTTGATCCAAATTGTCAGTTTCCATAACATGGATCTACAAGATAAATGTGAAAACATGCATGTTGTCATAACCTCTGGAGGTGGTGTATTAGATCATTTCAGATCATTCCGTATGGTTCACATTGTATCTGAAGTTGGAAATTGTCAAGTGGCCAACAATAAACAGTCCATGTGCCTATATTTGACAGGTAGGCTGATTATTTCAAATCTCTAGTTTTTTGTTTGTTTTTTTTTTTTTAAGATATGTACATTTAATTAGTTTAATGGCTCCTATGTAAACAAGACTGCTGTATGTTCTGTATTTTTGATGGATGATTACAAAACATTTTAGTGGCCATGTCTTTTGTAAGCTATTCAAGTGCCCATGTGTGCTGGCCAACAGAGGGTCAGACCACTGTGGACCAAGTTACCAATAATTAGGAGGTACAGAGGCTCATTTTGGAGCATATCTTCAGACAACCACTTGCACTTGGGATGGAATTAATAACCCTGTCTTGCATACTGTATAATGTTGCTCAGGGTAATGCATTATTTCAGGAGAATTACTGTAAAGATTAATAGCCTGATTTGCATCTATTACTATTCAATGTATTTGGATGTGCTGCCAGAGGTAGCTTATGTGTGTTTGTGTGAATCATGCCATTTTAAACAAGGCGAAGAGGATACAGTTTCATGCGGAGTTTGACACACACAAATAGTATACAATGGTCCTCAGTCTGACTGCCCTTCTCTTAGTTGTCCCTAACTTGTCTTAAAATGCTTGCCTAGCAGTTCTTATATTGTGAACCCCTATGCTAAATCTGGCTCTGCGAGTAGAAAAGGGCAGATTTATAAAATATATTTGCATGGAGCACAGTGACATATTAAACTTACACTTATTACAATGGCTAACACGGTACAACACTCTACTACTACTATTCTAACTAACAAACATTTTTGAATGTGAATTCCAGTATTCCACATCTGCTGATTTAAAGAGCAATAATGTGTTTCCTGTAGCTTTTTTTTTGTTTTTAATAAATCTGCCATTTTTGTGACCACTAATTTAGCACAACTCTATATTGCAAGTGTCAGTTAAAAAAATACCACATTTTTTGTGTGTCATCTCTATTTCCATATTCCTTTTATGTTGAATATGTTGACAATAGTGGTCCTTGTGAGTTGACCTCAATCTCAGAATAATAGCAAGAAAGCCTAGGTTGAAAAGAAAATAGATGTTTTATTAACAAATAATAACCATACAATGGTAGGTGAATCAGAAGGAACAACAAAATACATAAATGTACAACCTAAGACAAATAAAGAAGCCCATCTATCACATGAGGGCTAGAAAGCCCATCAGAGGCTTGATAACCTAAAGCTGGTGGCAGCATGTAAGCCAATACCACACTTTTTTGCTCATTGTCATAGAATTCATGGAGTGGTTACTTTTTTTTGGTAGGGGGGTTGGGGGTTAGTCCTTCCCTTATCTACAGATGTCAAATGTAACAGAACACATTAACTGTTCAGAAGTGGGTCTAACCAGCTGCAGTGACAATCCTGACCATGCCATCCTTTACAATGTTTATTTGTGGCTACAGATAGAAGTTTGCTAGTTACACAGTGTTAACCTGTTTATTTGAATGTTCAACAATCCATTCTTACTTCATTAAGTCCAGAGTCATGGGCAAGACTTAATAGTGCATCCTCATATTTGAGCAACTGCTTATATTTGAACCCCAAAATACCCATCAGTAATCCTGTAAATGCATGCTGAACTGATCCGTACCTGACACTTGGAGGTGAAAGGCAGCTCACCTAAACACAAAGCAACAGGAATTTCAACAACACATGGGCAGCAATGCCCTGAAGCACTTTTACTTTAGTTATTTATTTGTTATGCTATGAGGGACGTTCAAAAAGTTTCCACACTTTTTTTTTTTTTTTAATGCCCAATTACTACTCCTCCTCCAGCCTTCACTGTTTCCAACAAAAATATAAAAGTGTGGAGATTTTTTGATCGTCCTTTGTATAGTTTCTCTATATAAACAGTATATATATAATTTGGGAGGCAGCTAAAGGGCCTGATTAATAGTAATACCACTCCAGACCAGGGAGAGGCGAGCTGCGCTGACTTTCTCTCTGAATCCTCTGCAGATCATCCACGGGAAATCCCGTTCGCTTCTGGCGCCTATGATGATGTCACTTTCCAGTACCGGTGCTACTGATGTCACTTCCGGTCCAGTCCTCCTAAAATCAGTTCTGTTTTGGACTCTGTTCTGTGAACAACTCAACCATTTACCCATTTGCAGCCAGGGCACAATAAACGGGTGGCTGCCCCAAACTTTTCTTGATGACTATAATATATATACCTGTATACACATACACACACAAAGAATTAGGTGATTGCAGTGTGTTTTGTTTGTACATATACTCCTATTGCACACATTCACACAAAAAACAAATTCATCAAACAGTGTAAAATTATAGCGTAAACACACATTAACTTGATCAAAATGGTACTCTTCATGTATCTTGATGTAGTTAAACGTGTGATATTTCAGATGGTTCAGACACTCTTAACAAATCGCCTCCATCTTGTCCTGCAATTTTGTAGAAATGTTGCTTTTTTGAAGTATTTCATGGAGAGAAAATGTGTATCTATACGTTTGTATGCAGTCAGAGAGAGAGAGAGAGAAGCAGATATAGAGGGATATATGTGTACAGTGTGCGTCTGTCCACAGAAAGCACCTTTTCTTATAATTTTCTGCACTGGTTAACATGTTTGAAAAAGATACATGATGGGAGAAAGAGTGGATGCATATTTTTTAAAATGGCTAGTTCTTCTGAAATGTCAGCATATACATGTCACCGATTATTCACTTACACTGCAGCCTGCAGTGTATATATATATATATATATATATATATATATATATATATATATATATATATATATATTTTTAACTATAGTCCTGTTAGCACCTGAAATAAGAGGAAAGAGGAGAACCTGGAGATTTAAACAAAAAACAAAGCTTAGCCCTTCTTAATCATAGGAGGAGTAGTGTTAGTATATCTGAGCTGAGGGAAATAGCTTTAAGCAGAAGTATCACAGGTATAAGGTGTACATGAATGAAACCACCTACTGTAGCTGGTGGGTTTTTTTTATTACAGCAACATTAAGGCTAAATTGGAAGTGAAGCCAGTTTCCTATATGTAGGTCAAGGTACACCTTTGTGAGTGCCCACTGATGCATAAATACCCAGAGTGGAGGAAGATGACCACATATATTCAGAATGTTTACATTGGAAACATTTTCTTTATGAAGATCTGGGGGCGTTTTTTGTATTTGTAATATGTAAATTGGATATCAAGATATGTGATCATAGAGTCTTTTTCACATCAGGTTAAACTACATTTTGTTGACCCAGTTAGTGCTTTGTCTGTTTTGCAGATCTCGTGAAGAACAAAGTGAGCATTCAATAGTGATGAAGGGGGAAACTGCCAAAGCATATTTTTAATCCACACTTCTTTTATCTAATACACAATTATGATATCAATGGTTAAACTTCTTGCATGTAAAATATTTTGAGTTTTAGAATGCTATTCATTATTACAGATACTACTGTATATAAAACTATTATAGTGTCTAGTAGTAATAATCAACTCACTGATTTCCACTTTAATAAAAGGACAAGTGTCTGTGAGTCTTCATCCATTTACTGTGTCTCTGTTAATTCGAAAATATGGCACATCACAAACATTTTTAGTAATAAATTGCATTGCATTAGTCATTCTCACAGATGGTGCCTCACAAAGTATTAACACTACTTTTATGCATCCCATACCGAATGGCATACAACAGAGACATGTGCATGGTATGGTGCGCAAGCAAACATAAACGCTGCGGTCTACCATGATTATTTATATTTCAACCCATCTTAGATGGTTAGTAGAGCTAGTTTGTTATAAAACTGTATATTATTTTTATGTGTTCATCTTAAAACTTGATTGAAGCAATAAAATTGATGTTCCTCTTCAGTTATGTTGGTTCAAGTAGCATCTCTGAATTTTTAAAAATGTAAATTAAGTAATATATTTTCAGATCATATACCTAAATGTTAGTGTTTTCTAATATTTTGATTCAGTGCTACAGGTCATAGTGGAATCAGCAGAAGAATGGATTAGAAGTGTCATTGGGTCATGCAGGAAAGACATTTATTTATTTTTCTGTATAATTTGTAGTCAATAGGAAATGTTCATTACTGGCAAAACTAAGAATATAATCAATGCTGCACTGATTCTTAATTTCAGTTACACCTTTGGAGCTTGCGATAGATGTATCAGTACACATCACTAACCCTGCGCTACACTGAACTTATAAAAATGCTTTTATTTCATAATCATTACACTAATATTACAATATTACAATTTAGCAAAAAACAAACACTCAGATGTAAAATTTATACTTTAAAAGAAAAATTGCAGGAAATGTACAGTACATTTTTATATATCAAAACTTCATTAGCCAAACTTAGCAAGGATTTAATGCCATTCCCAAATGTAAAACCAATACATGTTTTAAAAGTTCAGGCTGGGCCACAATTCTTTAGGCATTTCCTGCTATAAATGTAAATTCATTTTCTTTTATTTATTGAAGCGCACCTGCAGAATATGAAGAGATCATGAAAATGTGAACAACAAAAAAAATGACTGACAGTGATTACATGTACTGTATTACCACTCTGGGAAGTCAGGACTTAGTGTAGGCCCAGATCCTGAATGTGACAGACATTTTGTTAGTATAAAGATGTGCCTAAAAGCTAAGCTACTTCTTTCCTGTACACACACACACACTCACACACCTACAGTGTATTGCCAGTTATTGTATTTTTTGGTTTAGTATTTAGTTCACTGCAGTGGCCTCCCATGGGAAAGAAGCAGCTGTGAACATTTTTATGTGTTCTAAAATCCATCACTTAGGACACAACTCTGTCCTCATTGGTCTCCTTTCACCTCATTAACTTTTACTATTTACAGTATTCCCTTTGGCGCTGGTATAATTTTCATGCCATTTGGGTCTGCTGTTTCTTGCTGCCAAAGTTCCATGTTTTGCACTTACTTGTTCTGATCCTCAATTCAAATATCCGTGTTCTGTCGGTAGTGATGTGGCACTGCAGTTGCCTACTGTCGAGTGAGGTACCATCCTGCTGGTTGATAGTCAAGCTTCCCCGTTCACCAGGGGAGTGATTATCCACGAAATACTCATATAATGCAAAGGAACAATTTAAAATCAACAGGCTGCACCAGTGCTCATTTGTAAGTTATGTCTTCATAGATAAACCTCAAAAAATGTTTTTGTGAACTACATATAACCTAAACCTTTTGTAGATAAAGCTTTTAAAATTGAATTCGCTATTCACAGCATTTGTTGAATCCCTGAATATTTCAGCAATAATTCATGGCCTATAAAAATGGAAAAATGAAAAATACATATTTAACAGCACCTAAATGTGCATTAAACATACAATCAAGAGCATACAATTGAAATTTAACATTACATTATTGTTATAATGCACAGTATCCACATATACTTGGAAAAAAGTTACAGTAATGTGATCTTTAATGTCAACAGTGCCCCCAGGACAAAAATTATTCAGACAAATCTGCAATCTCTTCATGAGACCAGAATAGCAAGTAGTCAAACAAAACAGTACCTGAGACGGAAGGGTGGAACTTTACCCGAGGATACTGTTAGAAAACATGGCATGTGCTTTATTCAGCGAGCATCAGGTACAACTTCTCCTCCAATAATTAGTCAACAGTAGTTAGTAATGAGGGTCACAGTCCTCCAGCAGGCTGTCTGTGATGTAGTTAATTCCTAAGACCTCCTTGTAGTATTCTTTCTCAACAGCTGTGTTGACAGTCCAGCTGACAACTTCAACATCTCGGGCTGCCCAGAAGCGCACATAGTCCCTGAGGGTAAACAGTTTTAAATGAGAAGAGGCAAAACAAAAATATACAGACTTGATAAAGAACAGTTTACATGGAACACAATCAAGTATCCCAAAGAAACTAAGAGACATAGTCAAGGACAGTGAATTCACCAATTTTTTTTTTTACTTGCATGATATGATTTTTGGGATGTTTTCTAGATTTTACTTGAACTATCTGGTAATCCTGATCTTGCATTATGTACAGGCTCATGCTTATATCTGGTTAAGTACTTATTAAATATGCACAATTGTTTAAAAAAAATAAAGTGAGTCTGAAAAATGAAGCACATTGCAAACTACTAAAGTAAATTAAGGCTCTGGACACAAACCAATAATATCAGTATCTACACAAAGACACTCACTGGGAGATGAAATTTTTCTGCATGAGGAATGCTGAGACTCCACAGAAATTCCAGAGAATATTGTGGTGACTCCAGTCCAAAAGAATATCTAGCACCATGAACCAGTAGAGTTTCCATTGAGATGAAAAGCGGGGTGTCCCGTCTCCCCAGTGGCTTAGACTCCAGGGTCTGTGCGTGAGGGCCGTTACTACCATGGGGTCAGCTTGACGCATCTGTTAAGAAACAAAAAAAAAAAAAAGGAGGAGGATAGTAATTGCTATTCACCTTGAATGCTATGATGCGTCGAAGATTGTAACAGAATATATACAGTACACAGCTATTGTGTGTGTATATATATATATATATATATATATATATATATATATATATATATATATATATATATATATATATATAATAATATATATATACAGTGGATGCAAAAGTTTGGGCAACCTTGTTAATAGTCATTATTTTCCTGTATAAATCGTTGGTTGTTATGATAAAAAATGTCAGTTAAATATATCATATAGGAGACACACACAGTGATATTTGAGAAATGAAATGAAGTTTATTGGATTTACAGAAAGTGTGCAATAATTGTTCAAACAAAATCAGGCAGGTGCATACATTTGGGCACCGTTGTCATTTTATTGATTCCAAAACTTTTAGAACTAATTATTGGAACTCAAATTGGCTTGGTAAGCTCAGTGACCCCTGACCTACATACACAGGTGAATCCTATAATGAGAAAGAGTATTTAAGGGGTCAATTGTAAGTTTCCCTCCTCCTTTAATTTTCTCTGAAGAGTAGCAACATGGGGTCACAAAACAACTCTCAAATGACCTGAAGACAAAGATTGTTCACCATCATGGTTTAGGGAAGGATACAGAAAGCTGTCCCAGAGATTGAAGCTGTCTGTTTCCACAGTTAGGAACATATTGAGGAAATGGAAGACCACAGGCTCAGTTCAAGTTAAGGCTCAAGTGGCAGACCAAGAAAGATTTGGATAGACAGAAGCGACAAATGGTGAGAACAGTCAGAGTCAACCCACAGACCAGCACCAAAGACCTACAACATCATCTTGCAGCAGATGGAGTCACTGTGCATCGTTCAACCATTCGGCGCACTTTACACAAGGAGATGCTGTATGCGAGAGTGATGCAGAGGAAGCACAAACAGAGCCGCTTGAGGTATGCTCAAGCACATTTGGACAAGCCAGCTTCATTTTGGAATAAGGTGCTGTGGACTGATGAAACTAAAATTGAGTTATTTGGGCATAACAAGGGCGTTATGCATGGAGGAAAAAGAACACAGCATTCCAAGAAAAACACCTGCTACCTACAGTAAAATATGGTGGTGGTTCCATCATGCTGTGGGGCTGTGTGGCCAGTGCAGGGACTGGGAATCTTGTCAAAGTTGAGGGACGCATGGATTCCACTCAGTATCAGCAGATTCTGGAGACCAATGTCCAGGAATCAGTGACAAAGCTGAAGCTGCGGGCTGGATCTTTCAACAAGACAATGACCCGAAACACTGCTCAAAATCCACTAAGGCATTCATGCAGAGGAACAAGTACAACGTTCTGGAATGGCCATCTCAGTCCCCAGACCTGAATATAATTGAAAATCTGTGGTGTGAGTTAAAGAGAGAGCTGTCCATGCTCGGAAGCCATCAAACCTGAATGAACTAGAGATGTTTTGTAAAGAGGAATGGTCCAAAATACCTTCAACCACAATCCAGACTCTCATTGGAACCTACAGGAAGCATTTAGAAGCTGTCATTTCTGCAAAAGGTGGATCTACTAAATATTGATTTCATTTCTTTTTTGTGGTGCCCAAATGTATGCACCTTCCTGATTTTGTTTGAACAATTATTGCACACTTTCTTTAAATCCAATAAACTTCATTTCACTTCTCAAATATCACTGTGTGTGTCTCCGATATGATATATTTAACTGATATTTTTTATCGTAACAACCAACGATTTATACAGGAAAATAATGACTATTAACAAGGTTGCCCAAACTTTTGCATCCCACTGTATATACACACACACACACGTATATATTTTATATATATACACACACACACATCCATCCATCCATTATCCATCCTGCTATATCCTAACTACAGGGTCACGGGGGTCTGCTGTGTGCTTGGTGTGTGTATTTGCCCTGCGGTTGGCTGGCACCCTGCCTGGGGTTTGTTTCCTGCCTTGCGCCCTGTGTTGGCTGGGATTGGCTCCAGCAGACCCCCATGACCCTGTAGTTAGGATATAGCGGGATGGATATCTGTAAGTGAAATGTATTCAATTTGTGTCACTCACGAATACTATACTGTCTGTATTTCACAGCTGCAAACATTCGTGTGATAAGATGCAGCATTCCAGAATCTGAAAAGCATTTCCATTGTTTTTGTGTTTGTGCAATCTGCTCATATCACAGCCTCAATTATATATGAACTCGTACAAACAGGGAAAAATCCAAGTCAAAAGTCACTACCCTGTAATGCAACTCCAAAACTACTCACTAAAAAGTAAATAACACAACTCTGTAGATTTTGAGAGTACACAACATGTCAATTTAAAGTTAGTTTCTACAATTTTTCCACCAGTGTCACCTGACAGCCTATAGCAAATAAGCATAGACATACATTATACTTTCCAAAATATAAACACCAATTTTTCTCTAATTCAATTTTTAACAATTTAATGATTCACTGTAACTTTTAATCTTTAACGTACATCATTTTACATTTTCAACATGATCATTGCCTTAGAAAGCAAGAGGACCTTTTTTTACTCTTACCTTATAAATGATCTTGGGTTCAAATGAGCAGACAATGCTGGTGTTATACAGTACAGGATACTTTTCATACATCATCTTCAAAGCAGCAACAGCCTAAAACAAAAGTGCCAACTGAGCGAATGCAGCATTGTAGTGTTCCTCAAATCTTCCATTAATTGTGAACATCTTTTCTGCACCCGCTTAAGCCTTTTCATTGTAATTCGCTTTGTTAGGCTAAACACCTCAATTTCACTTTGCGCCTCAGTAGATCTATTGTATTTTCTGCTACCTACTATGACTGATTTTTTTATTTTCAGGCCAATCAGTTTTACAGTGTATCTGGCTACAATTAACTTGCGTTTGTCATAACCTCTGCCAAAATGCCAGATACACTTTGCCAATTTTTTTTTTCTGTAATGAGTTAAAACAAGTTAAATTTAACTATAATGTTCTACGGTGACTGTGTCATTGCAGTGTTCCCAATGCGTCATTCTTGGGTCTTTGGAAAATCTCATGAGAGAAAGAAAACACCTAAAAGGTCCAGACTATTTTTTCTTAAACCTACTGACTTGCTTCATCTGTGTGCTCTTTTTAAGATTTAGTGAGAAGTCAATCAAAATGACACCTTTTATTGGCTAACTAAAAAGATGACAATATGCAAGTTTTCGAGGCAACTCAATTTTGTCTGAGTTGCCCCAAAAACTTGCGTATTGTCATCTTTCTAGTTAGCCAATAAAAGGTGCCATTTTGCTTGACTTCTCACTACATCCAAAATGGCTACCACGGTACAACACGCTAGTACTACAGACATACAAGACAACAAAATGTACCGCTACCACATTTTTTTACATTTAAAAATACATATCATTTGTTTATGTGAAAAATGTGCAATAGTACTTTCTAGCAACAATACACAATACCTCATCTGCATGGCCTTTGACATCGAAGTAGATAATAAGGTGATGCTTTAGACATTCTAAAATTGCATCCTGCAAAGTAGGCACCTTCTCTCCATGGAAAGAATCCCTGGGAGAAAAAGAGACAAGTAAAAGAAGACTGAAATGAGCTTTCCTTCTTTGCTGGTATGTTGTGTACGTTAATTAAAGCTTTTGGGAGGCTAAACCTACAATTAGTTTTCTCCTAAATTTACCACCCATTTTGAAATGTAACCATAGTGAATAGTATGTTTTGTTTATTTTTTTTTTCATAAACATCCCATCCATCCATTCATTCATTTTCTAAACCCATTTATCCAGAGCAGGGCCACAGGAAAGATAGAGCTTATCCCAGCAAGCACTGCACACAAGGCAGAAACAATTCTTGAACAGGGTGTCAGTCCATCACAGGGTGAACACAAACACCATGGGCTAGTCTTGACGGGCCAGTCATATAATACGTACACCTGGAGACAATCACGAGTGAATTTTCCTTAGAACTAGGTGGGGAAAAATTAGACGTCTCATTTCTAAACCAATCCAAATGCCTCATAAAGGTGACACTCAAAGTAGGGGTGGTGATGCTGAACTGCAGAGCAATGGTGCTCCTGTTAAACTAATCTGACAGGGAGCCAATTTCTGATTACGATAAACTGTCTACAGCTGAAAAGTCTCCCACATATAAATGTGTGTTAAAATGAATCTTAACCTGGTGCAAGTGAAAAGCCTTTCTGATTATACATTGGCATTTGAAGACATCAATGGACTAGTGGTAAAAGTGAACGATATGTTGTTGCAGTGTGTGCTCTCTGTTGTTCACAGTTACAATAACAGTCTAGGAGTCAATGTAAGGTTGAAGAAAACAAAAATTGGTTGTGATAACTATGAATTGCAAAATTTGCATTCAAAGTAAACTCTGTGTTAACCCCTGCAAAGGAACTGTTGTTACGAGAGCTGATAAGTGAGAGCCACAGGAGATGCAGATTTCAGTACTCAAAACACCTGAATCAGCAAATGTGCCTAACAACACCGGTAGAAGCACCTTCTACCTGCAAATCTAAACGAATAACTAAAGGAAGTTAACATTACTGTCTATTTGGAAATGCCAACATGACATACAGTGTTTTAACACGTAGTATATCCGCAGTGTATCCAAACTTGCTGTTGTTATGCCATACAGTGATGCAATCGTCAAAATGACAGAAAGATATTGTCGCAGTCAGAAGATCTTGTCAAAGCATCGAGCCAAGCATTGGTGCATGTGTCCGTCTGTCTACTCTGTCGCAGCGCTCATTACGATGTACAAATTATCAATAAGCTTCACCTACCTTGTGCTACTGAGCTCCTGAACTGTTAACAGCAATTTTACCTTTTTATTTTCTCTCAGGGGCGGCACAGTGGCGCAGTGGGTAGCGCTGCTGCCTCGCAGTTAGGAAATCCGGGTTCGCTCCCCGGGTCCTCCCTGCGTGGAGTTTGCATGTTCTCCCTGTGTCTGCGTGGGTTTCCTCCCACAGTCCAAAGATATGCAGGTTAGGTGCATTGGCGATCCTAAATTGTCCCCAGTGTGTGGGTGGGTGGGTGATTGTGTGCGCCCTGCCCAGGGTTTGTTTCCTACCTTGCGCCCTGTGTTGGCTGAGATTGGCTCCAGCAGACCCCAGTGACCCTGTAGTTAGGATATGGATGGATTTTCTCTCAGCATTTTGTTCAGTTTCTTTTTCTCTCTCCACTCCCTGAAGCCCTGGCGATTTAAAGTGTACAGACTAGAGAAATTGAAACCCATGCAGATACTGACTGGGAAAAAACATTCAGACTGCACACAGACAGCACCCAGGACATGAACCGCCGACTCCTTGTTGTGAGGCAGCAGTGCCACCACTGCATCACTTTTATTACCCATGTAGCCAACAATAGAAAAAAAAATCATTGTGAGCAAACTGAACACTAGCTTAACCGCTTGCCGAATAATTTTCAAGTAAATCTAATAAAAATACATATAGTATTTTATCTAATGAAGTGTGTATCCATCAAGCTGTCTTATAAAATAAAAAAAATGTCTACAGTAATACTGTTTCAAATATTTTTAATATGCTAAACAAAATTCTATCAGTCCCCTACTGAAGTGGATTTTCTCTCAGTACTCCACTTTTCTCCCGTATGCCAAAGATGTGCAGGTTACATTAGCAGGAATCCCTGAACGTGCCCGAGATCAGTGAGTGTGTGCACAAATCTGCAGTGGGCTGGCATCGTAGAGCAAGTAAATCCAGGCCTTGCAAGGCTTCATGCTGTCACATACTGGAATAAGGAACAGAAAAGCGAGAAAGGAAGTCAAGAAAAAATGGGTGGTGGTGATGTAGTATCTACTGTAAGTGTAATACTTCCTCTTTTAGTCTTTCCTTGATTGTGCCATTCTTTTATATTTGGCAACATGTAATTAGTCATAAAGAATAATTTTATACAAGGTAAATATTAAAACTACATCATTCTAAACCACTTTACGAATAAGTCTGAAAGCTCTTTTGACTTCAGCACATTACAGTAGATTTAGGCTCTTACTCCTACGACCCAGAAATGGAGTTAGTGGATTTTGACAATGGACAGATGAGGAAACATTACTGTAAAAAATATGGTAACTGCCACTACTGAGAGAGAATGAAAAATTGTTTAGCGTATTTCACTATTGGCGGCACGGTGGCGCAGTGGGTAGCGCTTCTGCCTCACAGTTAGGAGACCCGGATTCGCTTCCCGGGTCCTCCCTGCGTGGAGTTTGCATGATCTCCCCGTGTCTGCGTGGGTTTCCTCCCACAGTCCTAAGACATGCAGGTTAGGTGGATTGGCGATACGAAATTGTCCCTAGTGTGTGCATGTGTGTGTGTGCCCTGCGGTGGGCTGGCACCCTGCCTGGGGTTTGTTTCCTGTCTTGCGTCCTGTGTTGGTTGGGATTGGCTCCGGCAGACTCCCGTGACCCTGTAATTAGGATATAGCGGGTTGAATAATGGATGGATGGTATTTCACTATTCCTATAAACCTATAATATATGCTATAGCTCAATGCCAAAATGCCTGAGCTAATTACAATGAAAAAGATTTAGTAATTGGCCTGCAGTATATACAATTCTGCAAAGATGAGTGGGCCAAAATTCCTCCAGAGCGCTGTAAAAGACTCATTGCAAGTTATCGCAAACGCTTGATTGCAGTTATTGCTGCTAAGGGTGGCCCAACCAGTTATTAGGTTCAGGGGGCAATTACTTTTTCACACAGGGCCATGTAGGTTTGGATTTTTTTTTCTCCCTAAATAATAAAAACCATCATTTAAAAACTGCATTTTGTGTTTACTTGTGTTATATTTGACTAATGGTTAAATGTGTTTGATGATCAGAAACATTTTGTGTGACAAACATGCAAAAGAATAAGAAATCAGGAAGGGGGCAAATAGTTTTTCACACCACTGTACATTAATGATTTACGTTTTAATAATCTGCATTAACTTCTGTGAAACTTCCTTACATAAGGACAGTTTTATATTTAGATAAACAGAATGCTTGTTAAACTGCATTATAGCAAATCGTTTTGCAACTATTGTGGACAAATGTTGAAAATTATTAGGGTGTATTTAGTTGATTCCTCTATTCAAGGATATTTTACACCTGTTTTCTGATATTTTTGTTTTACAGTTAGAGCCCAAGCAGAATAAAAGGACCTGGTCAAAGGTGTGCAATGTTTTAGACGCAGGAACTGAATTAGAGTTCTGGTTTTGAGTTTACTTCCCTAGTCACAACAATACAATGCACATGCCAGCAGTGGACATGTATGTGTCTGCATCAGCAAATAGATGTTCACGACTTCATTTTTTGTGGAAATTCAGTCTTTGAAATATGGCATGCTTTTTAAGAGCATTACCATACATGCATACTGCTTAATTAAATATTATACATCCAGAAAACAAAAACACTAAAATTATCCATCCATCCATTATCCAACTCGCTATATCCTAACTACAGGGTCATGGGGGTCTGCTGGAGCCAATCCCAGCCAGCACAGGATGCAAGGCAGGAACAAATCCTGGGCAGGGCACACACACACACACACCAAGCACACACTAGGGACAATTTCGTATCGCCAATGCACCTAACCTGCATGTCTTTGGACTGTGGGAGCAAACCCACGCAGACATGGAGAGAACATGAAACTCCACACAGGGAGGACCCGGGAAGTGAACCTGGGGAGCGCTACCACTGCGCCACCGTGACTCCCTCACTACAATTATGTGAAGTAATTTTTTTCGGATTTTAACAACCTACCACTTGATTTAATTAAACTGCATGCACGAAGGCGACAACTGCCTTGACAGAGGTAGTGCAAATAGTAGAAGTAAAAAAAAAATTTGAAAAGTGAATTGTCACATTAAACCCACTGCAAAACCAACACAAGTCATGCACTTTGTAAATGACTCACTAATAAGTGCTAGTATGACAACCCCACCCCACTTCACATGATCATTTTTGTTTCATTTTATGCGGTTTTGAAGTTTTGCATTGGTCAGTCAAAAGTAGAATCACAGATCAGGCAAAGCTTTACTAGAAATAATGGTGGTCTGTTTGAATAAAGGCCTACATGAATTATGTGCTTACTCAGCATCAGGTCGATGTTGGATCCATGCCACTGTTACAATATAACTGATATGGCTCTGTATTCCTGAAGCCAGGGGTATGTGCACATGTCAAGTAATGTGTTCAAAGACAAGTCTCCTGACTGATATCTATTGTGGTACCCGGCCGGGGCTGGAGCCCGGCAGAGACGCCCAGGAGGACCGGAGGAGGGCTGGTGCCTCCTCCAGACCGCAAGGGGGCGTCCGCCCTGGTTGTGTTGGGGGCCTCGGGTAAAGGGCTTGGAAGCCCAGCCCTGTAGGGACCGTGGCCACCGCCAGGCGGCGCCCTGGTGCCTGTAGAAGTCTGGAGCCCAGCACTTCTGCCACACCAGGAAGTGCTGGGGGTAAGAAGACGGGACACCCGGAGGGCTTCCGGGTGCGCAGCCGGCATTTCCGCCACACTGGGGCGTGTCTTCAGAGGAATGCCGGGAAGCAGCTGGAGCCCATCTGGGTTCCTATTTAAGGGGCCGCCTCCCTCCAGTCATCGGTGGATGTCGGGTGGAAGCGGACAGAGCTGAAGAGAGGACTGGAGGCAGCCAGGAGAGAGGCTCAGAGACTGTGAGGCCTGGACATTGGGGGAATTGGTGCTGGAGGCACTGGGGTGTGTCGTGCACGTAAAACTGTAAATAATAGTGTAAATAAACAGTGTGTTGGGTGAAACAACGATGTCCGTCTGTGTGTGTCCGGGCCAGCGTCCACACTATCCATCTACAGTGGGGGAATAAGTATTTGATCCCCTGCTGAATGTGTAAGTTTGTTCACTTACAAAGAAATTGTCAGTCTCTAAATTTTATGGTAGTTTCATTTTAATGGAGAGGGACAGAATATCAACCAAAATTCCAGAAAAGGTTTGCCAGTGAACATCTGGACCTGTGCCTTCTTGAGCAGGGGGACCTTGCGGGCACTACGAGATTTCAATCCACTACGGCATAGTGTGTTACCAGTGATGTTCTTGGTGACTGCGGTCCCAATTGCCTTCAGGTCATTAACAAGTTCCTCTCGTGTACTTTTGGGATGATCCCTCACTTTCTCATGATCATCTTCACTCTATGAAGCAAGATCTTCCATGGAGCTGCAGACCGAGGGCGATTGATGGTCATTTTATATTTCTACCTTTTACAAATAATCACACCAACAGTTATCACCTTCTCACCAGGCTTCTTGCTGGTGGTCTTGTAGCCCATTCCAGCCTTGTGCAGCTCTACAATCTTGTCCCTGATGTCCTCTGACAGCTCTTTGGTGTTGCCCATGGTGGAGGAGAGGTTGCAATGGAAGAAATTGATTTTGTGGACAGGTGTGCTTTATACACATAACAAGTTGAGATCAGGAGTATCTGGAATTGATTGACTGATTGGTTGTAATGTGTGTGCCACGTGGGCACACTGCCAATCTGTGGGAGCCAGAATTCTGGCTGGGTTGTAGAGGATTAAACACTTATTTCACTTAATGGCATGCAAATCCATTTATAACTTTTATGTTTCTTCTGGATTTTTGGTTGATATTCTGTTTCTCTCCATTAAAATAAAACTGCCAAAAAATGAGAGGCTGTTCATTTCTTTATAAGTGCGCAAACTTACAAATTCAGCAGAGGATCAAATACTACTTATTTCCCCCACTGTACTGTCTGAATACTCTTAATAGCACTGCTGAAGGACAGAACCAATCCAATCAAATTTTCCTGTACATGATATTGGAGAAAATACAGAGAGAAATCTACCCAAAAAAGGGGCAGTTTAACAGGTACAATAAAAATGACCAAGCCGTAATGCTTATTTTACAAGAAATTAATATCCTTTACTCTACAGGCGCCGGTCATAAAATTAGAATATCATGACAAAGTTGATTTATTTCAGCAATTCCATTCAAAAAGTGAAACTTGTATATTAGATTCATTCATTACACACAGACTGATGTATTTGAAATGTTTATTTCTTTTAATTTTGATGATTATAACTGACAACTAATAAAGTCCCAAATTCAGTATCTCGGAAAATTCGAATATTGTGAAAAGGTTCAATATTGAAGACACCTGGTGCCACACTCTAATCAGCTAATTAACTCCAAACACCTGCAAAAGCCTTTAAATGGTCTCTCAGTCGAGTTCTGTAGGCTACACAATCATGGGGAAGACTGCTGACTTGACAGTTGTCCAAAAGACGACCATTGACACCTTGAACAAGGAGGGCAAGACACAAAAGGTCATTGCTAAAGAGGCTGGCTGTTCACAGAGCTCTGTGTCCAAGCACATTAATAGAGAGATAGGCGAAGGGAAGGACAAGATGTGGTAGAAAAAAAGTGTACAAGCAATAGGGATAACCGCACCCTGGAGAGGATTGTGAAACAAAACCCATTCAAAACTTTGGGGGAGATTCACAAAGAGTGGACTGCAGCTGGAGTCAGTGTTTCAAGAACCACCATGCACAGACGTATGCAAGACATGAGCTTCAGCTGTCACATTCCTTGTGTCTAGCCACTCTTGAACAAGAGACAGCATCAGAAGCGTCTCGCGGACTGGACTGCTGCTGAGTTATGTTCTCTGATGAAAGTAAATTTTGCATTTCCTTTGGAAATCAAGGTCCCAGAGTCTGGAGGAAGAGAGGAGAAGCACAGAATCCACGTTGCTTGAGGTCCAGTGTAAAGTTTCCACAGTCAGTGATGGTTTGGGGTGCCATATCATCTGCTGGTGTTGGTCCATTGTGTTTTCTGAGGTCCAAGGTCAACGCAGCCATCTACCAGGAAGTTTTAGAGCACTTCATGCTTCCTGCTGCTGACAAACTTTATGGAGATGCAGATTTCATTTTCCAATAGGACCTGGCACCTGCACAAAGTGCCAAAACTACCAGTACCTGGTTTAAGGGCCATGGTATTACTGTTCTTGATTGGCCAGCAAACTCGCCTGACCTTAACCCCATAGAAAATCTATGGAGTATTGTGAAGAGGAAGATGCAATACGCCAGACCCAACAATTCAGAAGAGCTGATGGCCACTATCAGAGCAACATGGCTCTCATAACACCTGAGCAGTGCTACAGACTGATCGACTCCATGCCACGCCGCATTGCTGCAGTAATCCAGGCCAAAGGAGCCCCAACTAAATACGGAGTGCTGCACATGCTCATACTTTTCATGTTCATACCTTTCAGCTGGCCAACATTTCTAAAAATCCTTTTTTTGGTCTTTATTGATATTCTAATTTTCCGAGATACTGAATTTGGGACTTTCATTAGTTGTCAGTTATAATCATCAAAATTTAAAGAAATAAACATTTGAAATACATCAGTTTGTGCGTAATGAATGAATCTAATATACAAGTTTCATTTTTTGAATGGAATTACGGAAATAAATCAACTTTGTCATGATATTCTAATTTTATGACCGGCACCTGTATAAATACTTCTAACCAAACTTTCTTCCTCTTTGTTCGACATTCCAGGACTACTCTGTTTTTATATAATGTAAAGGTTTACCCAAGTCGGTGCTTGGCTGCAGCATCCAATTTCAAAAGGTCTGAATATATCATCTGACTGAGATGCCCAGTTCCATTAGTGGTCCGGTCCACAGTGTCGTCGTGCATGAGTACTGACACCCCATCTGCTGTAAATTCCACATCCAGTTCAACTCCCGTCGCGCCATTCTCATTAGCCTGTCATAAGACAAAATTATAAAAAGGTGAGATCAAAACGGCACTTTCTCTACAATCTCAGAGACTTCAGAGGGAGTCTAGAACAGTGACCTAGTTATGGCTGATAATCCTAAAACTAAAAAAATATTAAATGCAAGTGGACAATACACCCAGAGCCTCCAATACTGTGTCTCATTCTATACATATTTTTTGTCTTCTCTTTATATGTGTGTCTGTTATTGTTCTCAGCTTTGTCGTTTGCTCCTCCTTTACCATATCTGCTTAATTATTTTGTTAGATTTTACCCATAATATAACAGGAGAGGTTGGATTACATTATAAAATAACACTGCATTGTTAGCATGGTTGCCCTAGCATGGTGCTTTATGACTTTTGTAAAAGTCTTGTGTATTTTCTTTGTGTTTTTAAATATTTTTCCTTTTCCCTTCTAAACATATTTCCCCTTTGCCTTACATTTTGGGTCTTATTTCACCATCGTGAATTCTGACCTTCTCTAAGTTTCTGGCATGACTTCTTATCTCTTAAAAAAAAAACAACATCTTGTCCCTTCAGTTTATCAATACTTTGTTTCTAGCCTTAGTTTCATCATGATTCCTGTTTCCACCTTTACCCTGACTATATACCTAAATCTAACGAATACAACCTCGGAGTTGACTTACACAATAGACGGCAGTTCCAGAGTGTCACAGTAGGCAGTTGGAAGGCCTCATCCCCAATTCTTCACTCTTTTTTCTTTAGCTTATTAGAGAGACTGTCTCCTGCATCCCCAGCTAACACATTATGTAACATCCTGGTTCTGCCAGTTTCACCACAGGCTAGCCTAATGTTCACTCTTAGCAGCTTATTTTCCATCTAATCTTCATCTTATTGTATCTTGCATTTGTTGATTACCCGGTTTTGCTGCTCTAGTAACCTGTCACATAATATTCTGCAAATGCCTGCATGAAGGTTTTGGACATTTGCCATAACCCTGCCTTCCCCTCCTGCTATTTTCCAAATCAGGCCTTCTTTTTTCCCCCCAATTATTTAAATTATCAGTCAGCAGAGGGTTACCCTTTATACCATACCTTCATTAATGCCAAACCCCCTGCATAGCTTGTTTTTTTTTTTTTTTTGATAACTAATCATATTCCACTTACATTGTAGCCTTCCGTATTCCAGATGTACCCTAATTATGTCAGTTCCAATATCCCTTTAGTGCTCCTCTGTGTTTTGCTTTTTCCCCCACTCTTGAACCACCCACATTAGTTCCATTAATTTTTGCAGATACCCTGGCATTCACACATAAACCCATAATGTCCGCCATAATAGTCCCATCCTCAATGTCTACATCACAGACACATTTTTTCTTAGTTTATGCTTCTGCTCCACAGTTTAAAATTACCAATTTAGACGTGATTAAAATGCAAACTGCTGACTGCCATTTAAGGGAAATTGCATAAATTTTGATCACACAATGTACAAATGACAACATTTTTGTACAAATCCACAGACAAGGCACTATATCACTGACATCAGACTAGTTTTTAGCACTCTAACCTGTTAAAGCTCGGGCTTACAGGCTGTAGCCATGTTGTTGTGGCCTACAAACACTGAGTAACATTAAAAATAAGACTAAACTTACAAAATGAAAAAACAAGCTATATATTAATATCAAACGTCTAGAAGAAAAAAAATAGTTTCATCAAATCAGTATGTTGTGAAATTGAAAATGTTAACAAATTATATTTCAATTTATATTTAGTCAGAATTGGTACATTTTTACCAACTCTGACTCCAGTAACCCAATCATTTTTTCCAACCCCACAGCCCTATGTGTGACTACGAACACTACAAACACTTCAACTGCCTGTGCTGTCCCTAACGTCTTACTGTCTACAGCTTATTCCGTCTATTGTTCTTTGTGTAAAGAAAAACTTCCTAATGTTTGTGCGAAATTTACCCTTAACAAGTTTCTGACTGTGTCCCCGGTTCTTGATGAGCTCATTTTAAAATACAAGTCTCGATCCACTGTACTAATTCCCTTCATAATTTTAAACACTTCAATCATGTCACCTCTTAATCTTCTTTTGCTTAAACTGTAAAGGCTCAGCTCTTTTAATCTTTCCTCATAATTCAACCCCTGTAGACCTGGAATCAGCCTAGTCGCTCTTCTCTGGACCTTTTCTAGTGCTGCTATGTCCTTTTTGTAGCCTGGAGACCAAAACTGTACACAGTACTCAAGATGAGGCCTCACCAGTGCATTATAAAGGTTGAGCATAACCTCCTTGGACTTGTACTCCACAGATCGTGCTATATAACCTAACATTCTGTTAGCCTTCTTAATGGCTTCTGAACACTGTTTGGAAGTTGATAGCTTAGAGTCCACTATGACTCCTAAATTCTTCTCATAAAGGTGTACTCTCGATTTTCGACCGCCCATTGTGTATTCAAACCTAATATTTTTACTTCCTATGTGTAATACTTTACATTTACTGACATTAAATTTCATCTGCCACAAATCTGCCCAAGCCTGTATGCTATCCAAGTCCTTCTGTAATGATATAACGGATTCCAAATTATCTGCTAATCCACCTATCTTGGTATCATCTGCAAACTTCACCAGCTTGTTACTTATACTCCTATCTAAATCATTTATATATATTAAAATAGCAGCGGCCCTAGCACTGACCCCTGTGGAACACCACTCTTAACATCGCCAGTTCTGATGAGGTTCCTCGCACCATCACCCTCTGCTTCCTGTGTCTGAGCCAATTCTGCACCCATCTAAAAACATCACCCTGAATTCCCACTTCTTTTAACTTGATGCCCAACCTCTCATGTGGCACCTTATCAAATGCTTTCTGAAAGTCCAGATAAATAATATCATAAGCTCCACTTTGATCGTATCCTTTTGTTGCCTCCTCATAGAATTCCAACATGTTAGTAAAACACGACCTCCCCCTTCTGAACCCATGCTGACTGTTCAGAATAACTCCTGTCCTTGTCATGTGTTGCTCAATCTTATCCTTAATAATTCCTTCCATTAATTTTCCTGTGATGCTTGTTAAGCTTACTGGCCTATAGTTGCTTGGATCTGCCCTGTCACCCTTTTTATATAATGGGATGATATTTGCCATTTTCCAGTCCTTTGGAATCTCTCCAGTGCACAGTGACTTCCTAAAAATATGTGTCAAGGGTTTATATATGTACTCACTAGCCTCCTTAAGAACACGAGGATAAATATTATCTGGGCCTGGTGATTTGTTTGATTTCATCTTATTTAATCTGAGCAGCACTTCTCCCTCTACAATTTCCAAATCCCTCAGTACCTCCTTAGTAGTTGTTTACCTCTGGCAGGTTATCCACTTGCTCACTTGTAAACACCTCAGAAAAATGTAAGTTTAGGGCATCTGCTATTTCATTGTCTGTATCTTTTAATTCCCTTTACTATTCCTGATGAACTTGACCTCCTCCTTAACTGTTCTTTTACTACTAAAATACTGAAAGAATCTCTTGGGGTCTTCTTTGCCTTATCTGCTATATTCCTCTCCAACTGTCTTTTAGCCTCTCTGATATCCTTCTTAATGGTTGCCCTCATGTTCTCATACGCTACGGTTCTCTTTGCAGTCATTAGTCTTATATGCCTTATACAGCAGTTTTTCCTTTGCAACTTCTTTTTAAATCTTTATTAATCCATCGTGGAGTTTTTTAGTTTCCTATTACTTCCAAATTTAGGTATGTATCTGTCCTGCATTACATGTAAAACATTTTAAACCTGTTCCACTGCTCCTCGACTGTCTCCACATTTAAAAGCTTATCCCAGTCTATCCTACTTAGACTTTGTCGCATCTGCTCAAAATTAGCCCTACTAAAGTTCAACTTAACAATTTTAGTCTTTGCATCTGTACTCTTACAAAATACTGAGAATTGTATTACATTATGGTCACTTGACCCTAGTGGTTCAATCACCTCTACACCCTCAATTCTATCCTGATTATTACAGAATACTAAATCCAGACAGGCTTCACCCCTTGTTGGTGCTTTAACATGCTGTGTTAAAAACAGTCGCTGATTACTTCTAAAACTCCTGCTCTTGTGCTCCTCCATCTGTAAGGTTATCCCAGTTAATATTTGGATAATTAAAGTCCCCATGACTATAATATCCCCTGTAAACTTGCCTTTTGATATTACTAAAAGATGTGTGTTGAAATTACTGTCTGAATTGGGTGGTCTATAACACACTCCTAAAATGAGACCTTTTCCCTAATATTTTCCAGGCGAAGCCACATGTCCTCACTAAGATGGGGCTCATCATCCAACTGAAGATGACTTACATTTAATTCCTGTTTGGCATAAACAGCAACCCCACCTCCTTTTCTGTTCTGTCTATCCTTCCTAATAATGTGTATCCCTCTATGTTACACTCATCCCCATCTTTGTTATTTAGCCAGGTTTCCGTTATTGCTATAATATCATAATTGCTCTGCTACATACAACTCCAACTCACTTACCTTATTTTTGATACTTCTAGCATTAAGGCAAGCTATTTTTAATGTGTTAATCCTTCTATCTTTACGTGTTTGCTTAAAATTTACATTACTATGCATTTTTATTTCTACACCATTGTTTGTTCTTCCATGTATAGATCTAAATCTGGCCTGTCCTAAACTCCCTGCCCCCCCATTCCCTAGTTTAAACAATCCTCGACTAGCCTACACATACGCCTCCCCAATACATTGGTGCCCCTCCGGTTCAGATGTAACCCGTCACGCGGAACAGGTCCCATCTGTTCCAAAAGGAGTCCCAATGCCCCATAAACCAATACCCTTCTACCCTACACCAAGATTTGAGTCACGCTTAAGCCTTCTAATCTCCTCAATCTTACCTGGACTGGCGCGTGGCACAGGCAGAACTTCGGAGAAGACTACCTTGTCAGTTCTGCTCCTCAGCTTGGTACCTAACTCTTTGAATTTGGATCGCAGAACTGACAGACTACCCTTATGTATGTCATTTGTTCCAACGTGGACAATGACAACTGGATCCACCCGCTCTGGCCAAGAGCCTATCCACCCTTCCAGGAGGTCTCCCACCTGTGCTCCCGGAAGGCAACACACCGTCTGAGACTCTCTCTCTCTGGAGCACACCTGCGCTTCAATCCCCCTAATGATTGAGTCCCCAACTATCACTACCTCTCTCTTTTTGGGAACTGGTTTTGAGGTGGCCCGTTGGGGCTCCTCAACCCTGCCTACCACCTCAGAATTATCAGAGTCACCGTCCAGCTCCACAAGGACATGATAATGGTTAGACACTTCTAATTCTGGGGTTGATGCCCCCGGACAGTGTGCACCCTTTACCTTACGCCTTGTGACCGTGACCCACCTATTCCTACCTGTCTGGTCTGGAATCTCCTCCCGCGCCACCTTAGGGGTGCACACTATCTCTAAAGGACACCTGGGCCAAGTCCGCCAATTCTCTATTACAACGCAGGTCAGCCAACTCCTCCTCCAGTTCAGCGACCCTGAGCTCGAGGTGCTGGATCAGCTGGCATCTCTTGCAGATGTAGCCCTCATAGACAACTGGCTCTTCCAAACCATCATCTAAAAAGTCCAACATCCAACAGGACTTGCATTGCACTGGCCTCATTATTAAAATTTGATTTGGGATTACTAAACTGCCTTAACTTTATATTTTTTTTCTTAAAATTAAATTTTTCTTAACTTTCAGCTGCTCCTTAACTTAAATGGTAACACTAAGATCTGCTACAGATATTTTACACCTTTTCCCCTTAAGCTCCTGTACTGTTCTCCCTCTCAGCTGCCTGCTATTTGCCTTTCTATGAGGTTAACTTTACTTTTCTCTGTCTCTTCTCCTAACTTTGTGCTCCTCTTACTTATAAGCTCTTCACTCGCACTGTTTGTATTCCCCGTATTAATGAACCAAATTGCAAAGTGTGGCAGTCGATCACTTACTGTACTGCCAAATCCAAGAACTGGCAGTTATCTGTGTGCCAATTACAGCATGCACTGTTTTATTTAACCTGTTCTGCACTTTATTATTATTATTATTAGTGAATCTCAGAATTGTCACTTTTGTTGCTTAATTCCTAAGCTGCTGCAGTGACTACACATCCTTATTTAAACACATTTTTCTACTGCCCTGTTCTACTTCATTGTTTCCTCCACTCCTGGCTGTTTGTTGTGGGCTATTCCACAGTAATTTGTAATCTTTAGTATGTATTGTTCTGTATTGTTGCAATACTGTACTGTTCTGTTGTTAATCGATTATACTTGTGCACACAGTACTCTGTATATATGACAACAAAGCTTTCATTGATTGATAATGGTCTACTAAATAACAAAGTGACTGCAGCCGCGTTTGACACCCCTGTCCTAATCATTCTGCCTGCTCTAATGTCTCCTCGTATCTTCGCCTCTTTATTTACCCCTCCCCTCTACTGGTCACTACTGACCCCTCCCCGTACCCCCCGGCTCACCTTGCGAATGGCTGCCAGTGTGTTCTCCGGCGCGTCGTGTGCACCACCTCGGTGCGCTATGACCGAGACCCCTCGGCTGCCCACCTGCTTACCGGCAGGCCGTAACACCTGCTTTGCGCGGCTCGCGGGGACCGGCGGATAGCGGAAAAGGCACAAGAAGATATAGAGAGAAGCGGTGAGAAGAGTGGAGCACATTGGGCCCCGGGTGATCAGCAGCGCCGCCAGGAAAACTAGCGAGAAGAAGCCGAGTCCGTCCACTGCCGGCACCATCGTTGCTGCGGCGCTTTGAAGCGATAAGCGTTTGTTCCGCGTCGACGATTGGGAAAGGCACGCCTGCTCAAGCGCAGTAGTCCTGACACCAGCAAGCGAGTGAGGCGGTTGTGTTCTGCGCCAAGCTCACCATTTAGCGCTACCCCCGGGAGCAGCCTACGTAGCGGTAGACTTTAAGCGGGTATTAAATAGCGACATCGCACACGACACCCTACACACGAATTAGAGAGATAATGACACGCTAGTGAACACCACGACGGGCTCGCGTCGCATGTCACCTCATTCCGAACATACTGGGCGGCAATGACGAAGTCTGCTTTGTACCAATCGTTACACATTCGAGGGGGCGGGCGGCCTCAGTGTCATGTAAAAGCCGGGACTTGTAAAAAAAGAGGCGGACTTGAGTATCTTCAGACGTATTCATTCACTTATTACAGTGCTTTGGCTACATGAAAAATGCACATACCTCTCGCCGTGAGCTTGTCGTTAAACATATTTCTTACAAAAAGTATATCAGTGTTATAATCTTTAAATCAAAAGAGCAAAACGGTAAATATAATTAGATTAAAAGCATTATTTTATTGTGTTTATACAGTAATCCATCACATTATCGAACATAACTAATAGCAACCTACGCCCAACTTACGTTCAGGAAGACTTTTAGCTCTACTTGACGTTATTTCCCTTCTCTCAGTTTACCTCCATGTCAAGATGCTCATGTAACCTGTGTGTGTTGTGTGTGTGTGCTAGACCATCAGTTATGTTGTCTGTTAGGCTTTCTCTGAATTTACTGTCTTAATCTTCTTCATTTGTTTATTTGGTTTGTACAATGCTATACACTGTATACCCTGTCGTTCTTTCTTATATTCTGTAAGTGCCTTGAGCATGGGAAAGGCGCTATATAAATGAAGTGTATTATTATGATTGTTACGCCCCACCACAGCCATAAACTGGAAGGGGTGTGTGTCGCTGTTCCCATAAGGACTTGCCTATTGAGAGGTATAGTTATGCAAATTACACTAAGGCGGGCTATACAAAGATGTGGGAGGAGTGTTTACACGGTAAACAACACAGTGAAAAAGAGCAAAGTCCTAGCTCGTCAAGATCGTTATTTCAAGCGGCTACAGGGGAGTGGTAGCTGGATATGTAAGAATCCGTGTGTAAACAAAAAAAAAAAACACGACTTGTTCTTGAAAATGCAAAGGAAGTGGCTTAACAGGGGAAGAATGAAAACAAACGCTTTTTTTTTTTTGCAATTTAGGGGTTTCTTCTGGCAGCATTGGGATCAAGGCAGGAACCAACCCTCGACCATCTTGATGTCAGTCGGTTACGTACGCGCTTACATTGAGCCAATTTAGAGTGACGTGTTGGGGGCAAAGGTAAGAAAAGTGTAATTTCCAGAAAAAAACAGCCCAGTCTGCTGAAGCTGTGAAGCAGTTACACTATCTGCTACGAAACCATGCACAACAATATCATTCACAAACATGGTGTACGTAAAAGCAAAATGCATAATGCAACAAAAGGTAAAAGCACAGTGCAGTATATATACTGTATAATATCCTACAAATGTTGAAATGGATATTTGTACATTTGAGCAGTGCTTTTAGACTAATTAATGGATGTGTCAGTCACATAACTCCCACAACATCAGTTAAAAAGTGGCCATCCAAACCACAGTGTAACCAGACATAAGATTAGGGTTATGAGAGGGTTATCTGACTCCGATATACATCACACTTATTACGGGCTGCAGTTTAAACTATCTTGTGTGACTGTGCATCAGTGTCCGTCTGGTTGATAATACTCTGTCAGTCCAACATATGGCACATCACAAACATCTGTAGTAATAAAATGCCTTGAATTTGTCATTCCAACACATGGTGCATCACACCACACACAAAACACTACCTTTACAAATCCTATACCAAATGACGTACAACAGAGTCAATGTTTGTGATACACCATCTGTTGAAATAACAAATGTAATGCATAGGTCTCAGTTATATGCCATTTGGTATAAGATTTGTAAAAGCAGTTTTAATGTTTGTGATGTGCCATCTGTTAGTGACAAATGCAGTGCATATGCCCCTGTTATATGCTATTTGGTATGGTTTTCATAAAAACAGTGTTAATATTTGAGATGCACCATCTGTTGGAATGGGAAATGCATTGCATAGGTGTCTGTTATACAAAGTATGTCATTTGGTATGGGATTTGTAAAAGCAGTGTTAATGTTTGAAATGTGCCATCTGTAACAATGAAAGATGCAATGTGTTTTATTACTACAAATTTTGAAATGAAAAATGCAATACATTTTATGATTACAGATGTTTGTGATGCTCCATCTGTTGGAATGATCGAGGCATAGCAACTGGATGGACACACAGATACAAAGACACCTGTCCTTTTTATTAAGGTGGATTTTCTTGTATGCAATTGTTGTCTATCTTACAGTCCATAATCCACTCTGCAAATTTATTAAAGGATTTCTCTCAATCTAAGTTTATTAAAGTGAACTTTCATTTCCTGTCACCTGCTTGTTTTATTGCATTTCTTAATGCGCAGCATTTTTCTGTTCTGTTTCTCCTTGGTATTGCACGTGTTCTCTAAGGAGGTTTATTTATTTATGTATTTGTTTGTGAGTTTATTGCCAGATATCCATAAAAACATGATCTCTTCAGCTGCCACAGCCTTCGTCTTTATGTTTTTCTTTATTTAGATTCCATTTGTGTATTAGGACTGGCTTTTTTTTTTTGTGGTTCACTAGGATTTTTGTTCGTTTCTTTATTCTCTAAGTTGGTTTGGTTTGAGTGAGAGTTCCCAGTGGACTGGGACAGCTGGATGATGTAGAAAATGTGCAGCCGCTGCAGTCCTCCAGGACCAAAAGTGAGCACTGAAAAGACAATGGCTGGAATAGCAACTCAGAATGAGCTCAGTCTTGCTTTGGACCCAGTGGTTCCAGGGTTGGCTCCCATTTCCTGGCGACTTTCAATTAGAACAAACAGTTTCAGGAAGGTAATGGATGGCTCTTTTAGAGCCCTAAACTCAACTCAAGATGCAAAGTATAGGAGGGCTGCCCTTCAGTCCACCTGAAAGGCTCACAATTGTTGAGAGTGTCATTAACAGTACACTGACTTTCAAAACCAAAGCAAACCCAGCTTTATCAATATAGCGCCTTTCACACATAAAATGCAGCTCAAAGTGCATTACATATAGAATAAAATTGAAAACGAAAGAAAACGGCAGCATACAACGTAGGGAATTAGTGATACAATTAAGAGACATTTATATAAAACAAGAGCCAGTTTCTGGAAAAGGGTGGAGTGCCCTCTCAGGGTTGGGGGTGAGATCCTGCCCCAAGTGGAGGAGTTCAAGTATCTCGGGGTCTTGTTCACGAGTGAGGGGAGAATGGAGCGTGAGACTGACAGGCGGATCGGATCGGTGCGGCGTCCACAGTGATGCGGGCTCTGCATCGGTCTGTCGTGGTGAAAAAGGAGCTGAGCCGTAACGCGAAGCTCTCAATTTACCAGTCGATCTTCACTCCTACCCTCACCTATGGCCATGAGCTATGGGTAGTGACCGAAAGAACGAGATCGTGAATACAAGCGGCTGAAATGAGTTTCCTCCACAGGGTGTTTGGGCTTTCCCTTAAAGATAAGGTGAGAGGCTCAGAGTACAGCCACTGCTCCTCTGCATCGAGAGGACTCAGATGAGGTGGCTCGGGCATCTGATCAGGATGCCTCCTGGACGCCTCCCTGGCGAGCTGTTCTGGGCACGTCTAACCGAGAGGAGGAACCAGGGAAGACCCATGACACGCTGGAGGGACTATGTCTCCTGGCTGGCCTGGGAACGCCTTGGGATTCTCCCGGAAGAGCTGGATGAAGTGGCCGGGAGAGGGAAGTCTGGGCCTCTCTGCTTAAGCTGCTGCCCCCGCGACCCGATCTCAGATAAGTGGAAGAGGATGGATGGATGGATATATAAAACAAGCTAAGAGGGACTAAATCCCCATTTTGATTAATATGTAAATACACATTTAAGTTAAAGGCCTGGGGAAAAAAAGATGTGTGTTTAATCACTTTTTTTTTTTTTTTAAAGGAGGTGATTGAACTTCTCTAATTGCCACTGTCCACTTATTTTATAATTTTGGTGCCTTTGGCTAAATGCTGCCTCCCCTCTCCTGGCATGTGAAGACCCTTAGAACTGAGGGGTCTTAGAGAATGAGGGGGAGTGTAAATAGTTAAAAGATCAGTGCTGTATGAAGGTGCTGGGACATCAAGTGCTTTGGAAGTGAGTACAAGAAATTGGAGTTTGGAACTACCCAGAAATGTTGATGTTTTTAGTAGACATTGATATTATTTTTATCAGGATGACATTCATTTGAGCTATAAGAACATTAATAGTGTTTCAAATGCCAATTATTGCTTGAAATGACTGCTTTTTAAAAATATATTATTCACATATGGTCCAGGTTTCAGCAGCCATTCCCTCAGTGTCCTAACAGTCAGGGCCGTCTTAACGCATGGGCACGCTTGGCAGTTGCCCGGGTGCCCCATGCTAATCTATGTATGTGGTGACCCCAGTGCACTGCTTTGCCCAGGGGCCTACAATGCTGTTAAGACGACCCTGCTAATAGTCAAGTCCCTTAGCTTGTCCTTAGTTGGATGTGTTTAAAGATTAAATGGTTATTAGAGAAACCTTTGTTATTACATTAGCACTGCCAACACCTCTTATTCTGTTCACTTGTGTTGCAGAGTATCGGCATTCCTAAAGTTCAGTTCTGGTTTGAAAAATGACCCAAATAAAACAGCTTTCTCAAGAAACATTTTTTTTTTCAGAATGAAGAATATTTCATGTGACAGATTGGCATTAAACTAAAGATTTCATGTTGTCTGTTTTGTCTTGTGGGGAAAAAAAAGGCAAACTGGATCTGACCGGGGAAAAACAAAACGAAGGGGAAGGCCAAGATGGACAACTGCATAAGAGGAGAAGGTGACGGAGCGTGTCGTGTGAGAAACACAGCGCCTTACAAGTCCTCAGTTGACTTCTTCCTTAAATACACTCCAAATCCTAGTGACATCTTAGACAGGGAATGCTGGCCATGCCACTGCTTTTCAAGTAATCTGTTCAGTGTCTGTGCTCTTTTGCACATTTTTAACCTTTTCTTTTTATTTGCCAATTTTGGTTATGGTCTTTTTCTTTGAAGCTCTGCCTCTAATAATAATGAATAATAAACTGTATTTAATTTTGCTTTCCTAGGCACTCATGGGCTCGTTACAAGATGAAACCATACAACAGTACCATTAGAAATAATAGCGGGCTTTGCCCCACGCACGCTTTGCTCGCCCATTCCCTCCAACAACCAGGGGCACGGTACACGCCAGCTACTTCGGGTCTCTGCCTCTCGTGTTGTGAAGAGGGGGGCTAAACGCACGCTAAGGAGATGCAGTAGCTCCTCCGAAACCCCCTCTTAAACGGAGATACAATGGGAAACATCCATCCATCATCCAACCCACTATATCCTAACTACAGGGTCACAGAGGGTCTGCTGGAGCCAATCTCAGCCAACATTGGGCGCAAGGCAGGAAACAAACCCCGAGCAGGGCGCCAGCCCATCACAGGGCACATACACACACACACATAAACAAACACCCTCACACCAAGCACACACTTGGGACAATTTAGTATCACCAATGCACCTAACCTGCATGTCTTTGGACTCTGGGAGGAAACCCACGCAGACACGGAAGCAAACCCGGGTCACCTAACTGGCGAGGCAGCAGTGCTACCCACTGCGCCACCGTGCCACCCCAATGAGAAACAATTTTTTTTTTTTTACCTCCTCTTTGCTCGATCAGCTGTTGGCTTCCTGCTGCATGCTGTGTGATCTGCAGCACTTCGAACATTTAAAAGCCTGAAAAGCAGATGTCCTTTTGTCTCACTGCCTCGTCTCGCGGGATGTTAAAGAAAATCACGTCTCCTTCCAAGATTTTTTTTTTTTTATAGTATAGAGAAATGCATAAATAAGTGAATCCAACCTGCACTAGGGGTGACCAGCGCCAGTCCTGGTGGGCCACAGTAGCTGCATGTTTTTGTTTCAGCCCAGTTGCTTAATTAGAAACCAATCCTTGCCAGTAACAGATCTTATTTAACTTTGTGGCTTCTTATTGTTTTAACTCTGCCATGTTGGCTTATTCTCATGTCGTAGTTTTTTTGGGTTTTTTTTTTCTCCTTTCCAAGGATGTCATCCAAATGGTTTGAATCCTTGAATGGGTGAGGAGTTCTCATTCTTTAACTTTTTATCTTCAGTTTCCTTCCAAACATTTTATCAAACCAGATAGTTCATGGTGACTCCTCACAGGTGTCAATGAGGACAAAATAGATGGAGAATTGCTGGCTCCTTTGTCATTTGCAGTGTATTGCTAATAAGGAGCCATTAAAAACAGGGAAAGTAGCTGTTTACGATTAAAATGAGCAATTAAGAGTGGGAAATGTTAACAAGCAAGACCCCCAAAATGAAGCATTAAAATGTCACTTGAACCATAAGTGCTTCATCAGCAGTGATTGACTTCCCATTAAGAAATTGAGATGAGACAAAAACCTGCAGGCCCTCCAGGACCGACGTTGTTCACCCTGGACATTCGCCTATTACAATAAATAGTTAATCGGAACAAATAAGAAAGTTATAATGTATGAGGGGAATTCTGGAGAGAGGGTAACGCTACTGCCTCTCATCCAAGATGCCAGGGTTCACATCCCGGGTGCTCCGTCTTTGGAGTTGGCATGTTCTCCCCATGTCTCTTTGGGTTTCCTCCCACAATCCAAAGACATGCAGGTGAGGCAAATGGGTGTTTGCAGAGAGAGTTCACCCTGGTGCCCGACGTTTGCCAGGATAGCCCTGCTCAGGATAAACGCATTTGAAAATGGATGGGTGGAACTCCAAAGCTGAGGAGCGGTAGAACTACCGTATCGGCCCGAATTTTTTCATGAAGATTTAAAAAAAAAAAAATCAGAATTTAACGCGATCCATTCATTTTTCATAAAAGAATTCCGCCGTCGTAGTGATAAACCGTTCCGCTTCATCATTCTTTTACACCAACCTATACTTGCTTTAAAGTCCGTTTTAGGGATGTTTAAATTAGCAGCCTCTTCTAACGCTTTAAATTTTTATAACTTCACGGGATATTGGGAATCCTTCATTTCGCTTTTCTACTACGAATTTTACCACTCGATGCTCAGCTTCTTTAAACCTTCCTATTTTGGGAAGATTTTCATGAGGAATTTGCATTCATATATTTCGTTAAATCTTTTCTCCAGAGACGGACGTTTACTTCTGGAACTCCTTGAAGCTCTCATGTTGTTCGTTCTCTCTGCCTCGTTTGCAACCATAATCTTAAAATTCATATCGTAGGTTCTCCTGGTACCTTTATTTATTTGTCTCTTTGATGAGCCTTTTTTCTCAACACTACTATTATAACTCGCGCTCATTTTTTATGGGAAATAAAGAACCCGCCGCTAGAGCAAACATGCAAATTACTACTATAACAGTTGCGAGAGACGTGGACTACACTTACCTGTGAATCATAGACACAATAGCCACTTGCTGCCGTACGACGGACGCGCGCAATGAATCGAAATGCTCGAAACCAGCGATTCCACCGGAGCTAGAAACTCTCGTGCAGTCTCGTGTACTCGAACCGATCCGAACTATACCGAACGCGGCACGCGCGACCAACACGCAGGCGTACTAATAAGAAGAGTTGTTACATTGAATTGCCTAGTCCTCGAGTTTAATTTTGAACGGTAATTATTTAATCAAAAAAGGTCGCGTTGTATTCGGGCCAATACGGTAAAAGCCCTACCTACCATTGAAGACAGGCAGATATGACATGAAGAAGAGCGCCTTCCTGGTAGGTTTTGACTGTTGTTATCAACACCACCTTTAATAAAAAGGTAAAGTAGCCTACAACTTCCAGCTGAAGGAAAAAGCCCAAACGTTGATAGAAATCTATGTTTTGTACCTAATACTTGTATGCAAAATTTGGTTGACGTAAGTGAACGCGCACTCAAGTCATCGTGTTTACATACACACACAAACACAGACATAATTCCAAAAATGGTATTTTCAGACTCGGGGAGGTCTAAAACATTGGGATTCATTAAAATCTCGACATCAAATCTTTGGATGATTACAATACTTTCCCTACACTTCGTATACGAGAAGGTAAAAAGTAGAACACTCCAATAAAAGTGTCAACTGGTCATGAGTGTGGCATCCTCACCAAACGTTTAACAAATCTGGCGGAGATCAAGAGATGTCGGCCTGTCGTCCAGAAAGGCATAAGAAGACTAAAGCCGCTCTGTACGTAACGTCACTGCCTGATGGTCAAGGCTGCACTGTTACATCAGTTACGTTAGTGTAGCACAAAGCACATGGTGGTGCTATGATTTAAGAATAAGTCAAGCGTAAGTCACTTTCACTTGGACAAATCCAGCATTCTCTTAATCATCCCTCAGTTATAAATCCACCAAATCCAGCTCACAGTGGCAGGGAGTGTGGATTATCCAGGCAGCATTAGCCACAAGGCACAGAGAAGAACCCTGGGTGGCTCGTCAGTCCATTGCAGGACTCTCTAATGTTGGCACCCACACTAATTCATAGTTGCCATTTAGCCTGGTCTGTGTTTTGGATGTGGCAAGAAAACTGGACCGCTGAGACAAACCTCAATGTACTGTACGCATGTAAATCCTACTCAGATATAAATGAAAATAAACAATATGCATGCTTAATAAGTCCCTGTAAGCTATCTATGCATGTATACTTACTTGCCTTTCAGCCCACCACATGTCCTGAAGCACAGGTATGTTCTATGTATATAATTTTGTTTTTACACGGCGCCAACACAAAGCTCTTAAAGATGGCCTCATCCACACTATACCGGAGGGTGCTTAAGGATATTATGAGACCATCTATAAGAAGATTAAAGCTCAGTGGGCAAATGGACCTTGTAACTTGACCATGACCCAAATCACACCAGTAAATCTACCAAGGAATAGCCAAAAAGATTGAAATGGGGGGGTTTTTTAAGGGGTTCTGGGAATGGCCGACTCAAAGCCCTGATGGGAATCCCATCAAGACGCTGCACTGGGGGTTTAAAATGGGCTGCACACGTAAGATCCCCCCATAAACATCACACAGCTTAAAGATTTCCACATCGACAGGTCAAAGAAACAATGTTCAACCAGTCCTTGTCAGTGAGTGCTGGGATAGTTCACAGGAAATGCCGACAGTATGCCAGCTATCGGAGTCAATGGTGGGCTTAACCTTTCCCACAGATGGATACTGTATGGTGTATCTGTTCATTTGTCACTCAATAAATGATCATTGTTGTTGTTTCAATTATATCACCTGTGACTACACATATTGTTTAAATCAGTGCTTCCCTGTCTTTTCTATGTCCTGTGCCCACAGAGAATGTTTGATGTATGTTCACATCCCCTACAAAATTAATTTCACATTTGAAGATGAAGAAGTCCAATTTCTCATTTTTGAGCCACAAATAGCAGGCTTGGTAAAAAGAGTGTTGATATGTGTGATGCGCCATCTGGTGGAATGACAGATACAATGGATGGTATTACTACAAATGTTTGTGATGCGCCATCTGTTGGAATGACAGAGACCTAGTGACCGAATGGACACGCAGACAGACAAGCAGACACGTGTCGTTTTATTAAGGTGGATACGCCCTTATTTCAATAGGCCTCATCTTGTTTTCACCGGAAAACCATTTCTGTAATCTTATTGGGAACCTAAACAGATCGTGTTGATTCTGTTTTAGAAACATACTTTAGAGTTAACCTTTGTATTTCTAATTATTTCATTGCAGTATATTTTTTCATTTATTTAAAATTTTGATTACTTATTTTTTCAGTTATATTCCTTTTTTCTTTATCATTTGTTTTGAATGCACAGCATCTATACATTTTATTTTAATTTCCTACATATTCATTTTCTTTTTTGTGCTTTTGAACATAAGCGGTCTTCCCTGCGTGGAGTTTGCATGTTCTCCTCGTGTCTGCGTGGGTTTCCTCCCACAGTCCAAAGATATGCAGGTTAGGTGCATTGGCGATCCGAAATTGTCCCTAGTGCCTCAAGTGCCACAGTGGCAGCAGGTTTTCATTCTTACCATCTTCTTAATTAGTGACCCGTTTTTGCTGCTGATTACTTCTCTTTTAATTAACTTGACTCAAGCCCCGTGGTTGTTTCTTTTTCTTTAATTAGCAGCCAAACAATAATGAGACACAAAACAAGCCACCGCCACCACATTACCAGGTCCCCTGTGCCCATCACACAATATCTGAAATTAAAGAAAGGTGATGGTCTTGGTAAGGTTGATCTCTAAGGTCACCAAAAACATCTTGACGGTGCTCTTAGAATGAACAGAAAAACAACCGTTTTTGAAATGTGTGCTGTGGCAGAATGAGAGCAGGAATAAGCCATGGAATGAAATAACGGGTTTAATTAACAGCAAGAATAGGCTTCTCATGAAGAAAGTGGTTGGAGTTTGAAGCCCCAGTTTAGCTGGTCATCTGTTGGCTCGTTTCACATCTCATTTCTGCTTGGCTGTCATTTAATGAAGAAAGGAATCAATTCAGAGGGCTGAACTCTTCTAACAGGGCTATTAAAGTGATGGGGAAAATGTTAATTAGCAGTGAAAACTGGTCACTGATTAGGAAAAGGGTTAGAATGAAAACCAGTAGCCAGGGCCGGAATTTAGATGAAAAGAGGCCCTATAGGCTATTCCACTTATGAGGCCCTTTCACCTCCCATTTTTACGTTTGTTCAAATTGCTAACAATTTGAATGAAGGCCCCTCTTGATCTTGAGGCCTGTGGACGAAGGTTCAAACAAATAGCAGGCAGACACCAATTCTAATAAGCAGAATCTTTTATTTCTGACTTCTTGGTGAGCAGAGTGGCTTTTCCTTACAGAGAGAAAATGCAAGGAAGGCCCCCGACAAGGGGGGTTCAGCTGCATTTATAACAAAATCTTCAAAGAGAATGGTTAGAAAAAAATAAATCAGTTTCACTCCAAGGCCACAGAGCATCCTTTAGAAACATTTGTGGATTACAACGGAAAACATAAATTCTAGTCTTATATTTGGAATGAAGCTTATCAGAAAACCTGTCATAGCCACTTCTGAAACAGCTGGGAAGAGTCAAAAACTGCATTCCACACCAGCAGCTCTACCCTAATAAGCACACTTATTTTTATCTGTTATAATAATACCAAGGCATACAGAGAACATGCAGATTTTCATACAGAAGCTAGCAACAGATTTTAACTTCCATTCCTCAAGCCCTAGGGTGAAGCCTAGTTAGCCTATAGGAAAATCCGGCCCTGCCTGTAGCCATTGCGGCCCTCCAGGCCTGGAGTTCGCCACCCCTGCCCTATTGTGTGCTTGGTGTGTGTGTGTGTGCCCTGCGGTGGGCTGGCACTCTGCCCGGGGTTTGTTTCTGCCTTGCGCCCCCTGTGCTGGCTAGAATTGGCTCCAGCAGACCCCCGCGACCCTGTGTTAGGATATAACGGGTTGGAAAATGACTAACTGAACATAAGCAGGTGACAGTTCTACTCATAAACCGGTTTTACAGTCACCGTACTGGGATTTGCGCCACCACTGACGAAATACGCCGCCGTGCCACTGCCATTATTATTTAAAATTATTTTTACATAATATTAAATCCTGACAGTGTTTCTTGTATTCTATAAATAATTTTACAAATATACAGTCTTAATACAATAGTTAATAAATCGTTATTTATAAATATAGAATCTTGCTTCGGTTCTTTATATCCACGCACATTTCTTGATTTGATTTTGATTTTGATTCTGATTCTGATTCTTTTTTCCCTTGGGGTATTTTCCCGAAGAACTCGGCGGAATCCTGCAGTCTTACCACTGGCGAAGCTTTTGTTCGAAAGGACCGGCCCAATTCGATGGCAGTAGCCAATCACAGCCCAACCTCCAAGCACTAACTGGAATTATTAGTAGAGGGCGGGATTTCGCGTTGCTAGGAGGCGGTGTTGCCGCCGAAAGATGGCGGCTTCCGAGAGGCGGGGTGTGTTGCTATTTACCTCATAAACGGACGAATTTCCAGGGGTTTCATCGTGCTCGCGGAAGACCCTGACATATTTCAAGTCATATTGCATAAAATAAGGAGTATCTGTGCCTTTGTCGCGAGGCCAGTCAATCGGAGGACGAGAGCACACGTGCTTTGACATCTGCGGGTAAGAGAATCCTTTGGACGTTAGCGAGCAGTAGCAGCTGCTTGTACACTGATGCTGCTTCCGACCGGGTTAGCGCAACGGACGGCCTTTGTGCGTTGCCGTAGTGGAGCCCCCCGCGCAGGCCGCCTGTGTAATCGGTCTCTTTCATGTGTGTGATATCGCTGTCCATTGCCTTCTATCATGATTAAGTATTTACCAAAGTTCGAATCAGGTCAATCCGATTCTGGATCGCCGGGGCCGAAGGGTATCCCGTCAGCTTTGAGCAACCAATCCTGGACGGGGTACTTGATCATCCCAGGGCATATTCGGACACACTCAGATTCATAAAGAGCAGAGCGAGAGGATGCAAGTCTATGGGAGATGAGAGGAGAGCAGGTGCCTTACAAATGGGGGATGTGGTGGTGCAAATTCTTCACAAAGCGCGATCGGGTCCGAATTTTAGTTGTGAGGTTTCGGCGCTAACTCTTTTGGACTGTCTGATTCAAGAATTCACATTCAGTCCAGGCAAGCGCAGTGTCGGTGTTATAACGGGAAAGCGAAAGGGACGATACAAGAAAATGCGCCTCACCCGTTTTCAAAACCCTATTATATATTTTTAGATGAAAGGGGTGGAGCCTATCTGAACCGTACTGGGGGCGCAGGGCGGAAACAACTCCGTGGCGGGGTGCCAGCCAAATGCAGGGCACACTTACACGCATCGGGCAAATTCAGAAACGTCAGATAACCAGGCATGCAGTCGGGAGGGTTATTTCCACATTGTAAAGGAAAGAATGTCAAAAGAACACACCGATTCGGCAGTACAGCCGTCATCATGAAAAAGCAATGAGTAGGTGACAAATATAGGCGAGGAAGGAGGGAACAAAGCCGGGGCAGATGAAAGGAGAAAAGGTTAGAAGAGGTCAGAAAAAGCTGCCATTCGAGAAGATGGAGGGCTTTATTGTCATACCACCCATTAAGAAAGTATTGCAGCATACAGTGACACAAAATAATGTTCTCCAGGACTGCAGTGCAACATAAACACAGGACAAGTGCAAGACACGTAAGCAGCTATACTACACTGTAAATAGATACATAAATAACAAGTAATAGGCAAGTGAATAGATAGCAATAATAACTGAACATGTAGTTAGTCATTAAGACCTGGAGAAATCTGTAATTCTAGGCTGATCATGGGAAAGAACACAGACAGAGAAATCAGTGTGGCTGTGATCAAGGGGTGTGACATCGGCTTTGTGAGGTCTTTGATCTCATTGGCACAAACGTGGCCCTCCACAGAATGGTCTGCTAGCCACCTCCTTGTTTCACCTGCGTAGATAGCAGGACACGTCCTACAAGATATGCAGTAAACGTGATTTTTAGCCTGTTTTTTAATGCCGAATTTACCAGCGAGACTGGATACAAGGGGTCTGACTGTTGGTGACATTCATTTCAAGTGACACCGTGGCTCCTGCCACCACTCAGAGTGCCTGGAGGGGGTAATGTGTCTCTCCTCTCAGTCTATTGAGCTGTGGACAAGAAGCTTGCATGGGTTAGGTTGTCGCTGAAGGGAGATCAAGGGTGGGTTAGGAAGAAAAGCTCCTGTGGAAGGATCAGTCTGGAAGATTGGGATATATGTTGTTTGATGAACTGTGGGAAGAGAAGGAGTCTTAGGGTGGAATGGGAGGACCAGTGGGATGCGGGGTTCATTATTGGGGTTCTCTTCGAGTGGATGTTACAAGGTTAGATAGTTTAGTCTTGACAGCATGCTCTTAAAAATGATTGTCTCCTAATATATGTAAATAATTGCTGTTTACTCTCGACCTTTGAACTCCTCATGGTTTCCGACCACCACACTCTCCAATGACAATTTGCCCCTTTACAGTAGCTGTGCCCTGCAATATTGCGATGCCCTGTTTAATGGTGGTTGCTGCCTTTGTTCCCATTGTTTCCAGGGTAGACTTTTTGCCTCCATGATCCTGATCTTGATTAAGCCACTTTGATTATGGACGGCTGGATGGTAATAAGACCATGAATACGTGGATTGGCTATTGTGGTGAGAAGGCCTTGCTTGTTTTTAGCAGTTGAACAGTTAGCTGCGATCTTTAAAATGGGGTAACGCTGGTGAATCATCTGGTGGGGAAGCCCTTAATTCTTGTTCCAGTCTTCCTGTTGTGTGATGAGGGGTACAAAGGTAGACTAGTCCTGGTTAATAGGAATTGCATTCAGCCAATGTATGGGTATATAGTGCCTTTCATATTGAGCTCCACGTGACTGCACAGCTAACATTCCAGCATGGAGGGAACATTTAACAATAAAATGGAGTCACTGTCCCCATGTCTGCGTGGGTTTCCTCCGAGTTCTTCGGTTTCCTCCCACAGTCCAAAGACATGCAGGTTAGGTGATACTAAATTGTCCCCAGTGTGTGCTTGGTGTGACGGTGTTTGTTTATGTGTGTGTGTATGTGCCCTGTGATGGGCTGGCGCCCTGCCCGGGGTTTGTTTCCTGCCTTGCGCCCTGTGTTGGCTGGGATTGGCTCCAGCAGACCCCTGTGACCCTGTAGTTCGGATATAGCGGGTTGGATAACGAATGGGGACGGCACGGTGGCGCAGTGGGTGGCTCTGCTGCCTCGCAGTTAGGTGACCTGGGTTCACTTCCCAGGTCCTCCCTGCGTGGAGTTTGCATGTTCTCCCCGTGTCTGCGTGGGTTTCCTCCGACAGTCCAAAGACATGCATGTCAGGTGCTTTGGCGATCCTAAATTGTCCCTTGTGTGTGTGTGTGTGTGCGTGTGTGTGCCCTGCAGTGGGCTGGCGTCCTGCCCAGGGTTTGGTTCCTGCCTTGCGCCCTGTGTTGGCTGGGATTGGCTCCAGCAGACCCCCGTGACCCTGTAGTTAGGATATAGCGGGTTGGGTAATGGATGGGGGCGGCACGGTGGCACAGTGGGTAGCCTGCTGCTTCGCTGTAAGGAGACCTGGGTTCACTTCCTGCATGCGCCCTGTGGTTGGCTGGCACCCTGCCCAGGGTTTGTTTCCTGCCTTGCGCCCTGTGTTGGCTGGGATTGGCTCCAGCAGACCCCCGTGACCCTGTAGTTAGGATATAGCGGGTTGGGTAATGGATGGATTGATGGAGTCACTGTGGCAGGACGTCACAAGGGTCAAGAGACCAGAACTACCTGATTGGGATGTGTTTCAGCTGCCATGACAAGCACTTTGTTTCACTTCTCAACGAAGCCTGCAGCATGTTGTTTCATTTATGACTTTGTCCCTGGCCAAAACCCGCATTCACCGTGCAGTTTCTGACATGTCGTTGGCAACCCCGTTCTGCATTGTATGATACGTTTCAGTTGGATTGCTATCGATTTTGGATTTTTTTCGGTTTTGCTTTCTTCTTTCCTCATGGTGGCTGGATGCGGGTGGATAATCTCCTCAGGTGTGCATCCATTTTTTGTTCATTCCCACGCTGTACTGCCTGATCTGACATCCCAACATTTCATTTTTTTTTTTCCACTTTGTTTGTACAGCTCCCTGTTATGAAGATGGAAGATTATGAAGAATTCTGCATGAAGCACTTGTCTCATTTCCAAGGCGAAGGAAGGCCACATTCCCCTGATGCCTACCAGCAGGCACGACTGTCCCTCATCCAGTTCCATGGAATGGCGGTCCTAGCACCCGTGGTAAGTGTCTGCTCAACGTCCTGGGGGAGAAGTGGGGTGGAGGGGATCTTTTATGGCCAGCCTGAGCTTGTGTGACCGCGAAGATATGAGACGTCAAGGGGGGTGTTTTTATCTGAGCTACCTGGAAGGTAAATAGAAATGAGGATGAGCACGAAAAAGCGCGAGGAGCCTTTTTCAGGTGGTCCCACAGCGAGTAAGAGACGACCCATCTTCTAACAGAAACTTTCTGAGCGTGACATGATATCCACTTTGTTCCTCTTATCTTTCCTAAGAGTCGGTGCCTTCGCAATGATATTCTGTACAGCCATCTCGAAATACCTTCTTATGTCTCTGTGAAGTAAAAAAAGGTCCAAAATGAGTAGAAAGGTTCATACCTTCTAATAGGGGTGCCAAGGGGGCAGGGGCACCGCGTGTTAACTTTTGTATGTCTGTAGGGTCAGTACAAAGGAATTTCAGCCCCATGAAAATATCAAGTGAAGCCTCTGTGTGGTAAGGTTACAAGATGAGTGTAACAACAGAACCGTGCCGAGGGTGTCATGGTGGCCTCATTAAATTTCTGAGGTGTCCCTAAGGTCCATATGATTGCAGGTAAAGTTGGCACCCACATTTTAAAACATCTGTTCATGTATCTGAGAAGTCAAAGACCCAGAAAAGGTGTAAGGGCACCTGGTAACAAAGGGGTACCGACTAGGCTGACGAGGCACTACACTGAACTTCTGAGCTGCCCTCAGGGTTAATGTTGTCACTGCAAGATTGAGCCGCCATACCTCAAAACTTCATCCCAAAGCCAAGTGCAAAGTACCCGAATCAGTGTAAGGGCATCTGCTAACTGACGGGGGGGTGGTTCACTATTGACACGGTGGAATTCAGCACTGCCGCCTCAAAACATCACCTAAAAGACCCCAAAAGAGGCCAATGGCATCTGGTAACGGAGGAGTGAACGTTCTAAGGCAGGGGTCCTCCATCAACAGTCCTGGAGGGCCGCAGTGGCTGCAGGTTTTTATTCCAACTAGTTTCCTAATTAGAAAGCAGTCCATGCTGACTGGTATTGAAATGTGTGGCTTGTTAATGCTTGCATTTATCTAAGAGCAGTTTGAATTGCGGGGAGCACGGTGGCGTAGTGTCTGCCCAGTCCAAAGACATGCATTGTAAGGTGCATTGGTGATCCTAAATTGTCCCTTGTGTGTGTGTGTGTCCTGTGGTGGACTGGCGCCCTGCCCAGGATTTTTTCCTGCCTTGCGCCCTGTGCTGGCTGGGATTGGCTCCAGCAGACCCCCGTGTTAGGATATAGCGGATTGGAAAATGACTGACTGACATGACAATTTGAATTGCACTGTAGAGTTTCCTTATCTGTGTGATTTAAACTTAACGGTCCTTGCAATTCCCCTCTCATTCTTTTCTAAACATTTTTTTTATCACAGATTTCTTCATGGTAAGCACATTAGCTGGAGAGCTGCTGGTTTATTGGTTATCTGCCTCTCATTATTAACCAATGTCTGATTAAGAAAATGGGTGGCACGGTGGCGCAGTGGTAGCGCTGCTGCCTCGCAGTTAGCTTCCTGGGTCCTCCCTGTGTGGAGTTTGCATGTTCTTTCCTCCCGGTGCTCCGGTTCTAAATTGACGATTCTAAATTGTCCCGTGTGTGTGTGCTTGGTATGTGTGGGTGTGTTGGCACCCTGCCCGAGATTGGTTCCTGCCTTGTGCCCTGTGTTGGCTGGGATTGGCTCCAGCGGACCCCCGTGACCCTGTATTTGGATTCAGTGGGTTAGAAAATGGATGGATGGATGATTAAGAAAACAGGCAACAATTAAAACTTAAATGCAGCTGCTGAAATCTAAAATAGGCAATTAAGGGTTCTGTGTGTGTGCTTGGTGTGTGTGTGCCCTGTGGTGGGGTGGCACCCTGCCCGGGGTTTGTTTCCTGCCTTGCGCCCTGTGTTGGCTGGGATTGGCTCCAGCAGACCCCCGTGACCCTGTAGTTAGGATATAGCGGGTTGGATAATGGATGGGGTGGCACGGTGGCGCAGTGGTAGCGCTGCTGCCTTGCAGTTAGGAGGCCCGGGTTCGCTTCCCGGGTTCACTTCCCAGGTTCGCTTCCCGGGTCCGCTTCCCGGGTCCGCTTCCCGGGTCCTCCCTACGTGGAGTTTGCATGTTCTCACCACGTGGGTTTCCTCCCGGTGCTCTGGTTCTAAATTGACGATTCTAAATTGTCCCGTGTGTGTGTGCTTGGTATGTGTGGGTGTGTTGGCACCCTGCCCGAGATTGGTTCCTGCCTTGTGCCCTGTGTTGGCTGGGATTGGCTCCAGCGGACCCCCGTGACCCTGTATTTGGATTCAGTGGGTTAGAAAATGGATGGATGGATGATTAAGAAAACAGGCAACAATTAAAACTTAAATGCAGCTGCTGAAATCTAAAATAGGCAATTAAGGGTTCTGAATGGTAACAGGCCCCAAAAAATGTACACTCGATTCCTGTTAATCGGACCACATTGGGTCCTAATAACTGGCTGGTCCGATTACACGAACATGCCCTATACATGTGCAACCAAGATTGGACGTGCTATAAGTCACATATTAAAATGTCATTATGACTTTTATTGTGCTGCACACGCGTATGGCGAACGTACAAACAAGAACTATGTACATGTACGGTTGCTTAGAACTTTGTTTATTGAAAAAGAAATCTACAAATACTTCGAAACGATCTACACCAGGGGTCGGCAACCTTTTGCTAACTGTGTGCCAACTTAAGGTTTCAAATTATTCAGAGTGCCAACATCACATATCATTTTATACAAGTCGAGGTCAATATTCTTATTTTACCATATATTTTATTTTTATATTTTAATTAATTAATATATAGTGATATTCAATAAAATGTAAAGTTGTAAACAACATTAAAAGAAATAGAGTTTCTTGAAAGATGTTTAAAAAAACTTTTTTATTATTAATGGGAGCCTTGCCCTTGCATGGTCTTGGCCAGTTGCTCAATATCGACAACATACTTTGTCACTTTGAGTTTGACATAATTTTCTGAATGTTCAGGCGTTAGGCGACTACGCTGTGGATTTAGCACTGCTTTCATGTGAGAGAAAATTTGCTCACAGGAATAGGTTGATCCAAAAGCTGAAAGAAGAGCAAAAGCAATTTTCTTCAAACAGATGTAATAATTCGGAAGGGATCTCCAACAGCTGAGAATAGCTGCAGACTTTTCTAGATTTTCATTTTCCAGAGACTTCCATAGTTCAACAAATTTTGATGTCCATAATTCTGAAGATCTGAAGTCAATCTGTTGCATCAATATCCATACAACTAAATAGTTCCAACTGGGTAGTTTCCAAATCAATTATATCAGGCTTAATGAGATACGAAAATAAGAATCCATGAATGTGGAAGTCCTTACTTCGTTTATCAAATTTTGCTTTGAGTGCTTCAATGTACTCTTGAAGCTCATCTACATTTATTTCAAATTGATTTGAGAGATTCTTCACATTCGGGAAGTACCTGAATGCTTTGATGTTGATATCACAGGTAAAAATGTCTAGTTTCATTGTAAATGCTTTCCAATAGCTGAAAAGATCAAGTACTGTTTGTCCATGTCCTTGTAATTTTAGATTAAGTTAATTTAAATGTGTGCTTATGTCAGTCAGAAACATCAACTTTAACACCCAGTTTTCATCTTTCAGTTCAGGAAAATGTTTCTTTTTTTCATTAAGAAACACCTTAATAGCTCCAAGACAACTGACAAATCTATTTAAAACTTTGCCTCGACTAAGCCAGCGAACATTGCTGTGTAGCAGAAGATCTCCATATTCACACTCAATTTCTTGTAAAAGAAACTTGAACTGCCTGTGAACCAGTGAAGAATGAGAAATTATAAAGTTGACTATTTCAACAACAGTTGTCATCACAGAGACCAAATTCAGAGATGAGGTCTTTGCACATAGGCTCTCCTGGTGTATAATACAATGAAAATTCAAAAGTTTGCGGCCAACATAATTTTCAAGAAGTTTTGCAAATCCTTTCTTCTTGCCAACCATTGCAGCAGCACCATCGGTTGTCACACAGAATAACTTGTTTAAGTCTATGTCATGTTTAGCAAAATAACTAATAAATGCAGTCAAAATGTCTTCTGCTTTGTTGTGTCATGAAGTGGCAATAAGCAACACAACTCTTCATAAATGTGATTATTTTCAAGATACCTTGCAACCAAGGCTAAGCGAGACAAATCGTTTAAATCAGTGCTTTCGTCAAGCACAACACTAAATACTTGAGATTGTTTTAATCCAGATATTTGTTTAGTTGTTACATTTTTAGCTAAATCAGTTATGCACCTCTCAACTGATCTTGCAGAAATTGGTATTTCTCTAATACGAGTAAATATAATCTCCTTATTTGGTAAATCACCGAATAAAATTTCAGCACTGCTTAAAAAAGTTTCTTTGATGTATTCTCCGTCTGTAAACGGTTTCCCTTTCAAAGCAAAACATTCAGCTATTTTATAACTACATTCAGTAGCTTTAATCTTCATTCCAACTGCTTTGCTCAAAATACTAGTTTGTTTTTCGAAACCAGAAATAGCTTTTTTGATAGCTTCACTTTTCTCTTCTGAGGGTTTTGTTTGAAAGTGTCTTTGTACACTAGATGTGCGACACGCAACGCTTTCACAACAGAAAGTACACACAGCACGATCTTTTTGTCCAACAAATCCATATTCTTTTGTCCAACAGATCTACATACGTGCATATGAGAGGAAAACCGTCAGTAAACTGTCAGCTATAACTAGTCATAATGACACTACAATGCCGATCGCTGTACACAGCTTGTTTAGAAGCGTGGGCCTTAATTATATTGACGTTTTTTCTAAGTAGATCTAGGAACTAATAAAAATATGACCATCTCAGTTTTTTTATACAATGGATATATTTAGATTAATCAATATGAACCATATATATTATTCAACTACCGGCATCCGGCCTTTGTAGATCTACTGTAGATCTGCATATTTGCAGCACATGACCGGAAAGTCGTAACCAATGTTCATATTAGAAAACATTTATAAAATGCAAAAACCAACGTTGTTCTATAGTGGGTATCGTTAAAATATCACCTGAAAAATTATATATGTGCTTGTATACAACGAAATCCAGATATACACACAACAGGTTTTAAAGCAAATGCGCCACAATTTTTTATGTAATAGAATTTTGATCTCGCTAGTGGACGTTACTGTCGTTAGTTTCTGAGATTTTGCAAATAGACTGTTCCCTGACCTACTTAGACTGCTGTTACAACAAGTCTGTGGCTGGTACCCTGCTACGCCCAAGTGCCGAAATGAGCAAGGAAACCCCGCTAATCAATTTATAATCAACTTTATACAGGAAACGTGAAGAGTCTGCGTGCCATTTGAAATTGCTTGGCGTGCCAAGTGTGGCACACGTGCCATAGGTTGCCGACCCCTGATCTACACGACACTCAGCATGCGAAGCACAAAAAAAAAGGTTACATTACCAAATTCCAGTCTGTTGAAGATTCTGTTTACGCTCGACTTCATGTCGCCGGCTACTGGGCGATCCGTTTTAGGAAAGAAACGGCAGGCAACCCCACTGGTTTGCACTTGGTACACATTTTCCGACGTCCTGACCTTTGATAAAAGCATAAATTCTCCTGGGGAGCCCAGGGATCCCCCCGATGTCGCTGACCCGCTTTACATCCGCTTTCCACGGACGACTTGTGGCTTCTTTTTTTTATTCTCTGTCATGGAATTTTGGTCCAAATAAGCGAACAATATTAGGCTTATGTAATATGATCTGTTTCGGTTCTTTAGGATTCGGTCCGATTAACCGGTGGTCCAATTAACCGGAATCGGCTGTGTTGCTTTAGTAGTAAATAAAAGGGTTCTAATTAAGAAAGTGGTTAAAGTAAAACCCTGCAGCCACTGTGGACCTCCAGGACTGTAATGGAGGACCCTCTGATCTACAAAGTAACTAAACTTTGTCTTTGATGAATGAAAGTGCTAACAAGGCCTAGAGTTAAATATCAAGTTTCGTTATCGGCAAGAGCTGAGTTCTAATTAGGACACTGGCTGGAATGATAACCTGTAGCCACTGCGGCCCTCCAGGACCATGATTGAGGACCCCTGGTCTAAGGTGTCTGTGGGTCTTTGGAATCGCCACTCTGAAAACATCTGTGCGTTCCCTTGTGTGGTCAAGATTCCAAAATGAGAGTAAGGGGACACATCTGAATCGAGAGATCCTCCTTTGGATGAATGAATGAAAACTGCCCTCCTTAACCTCTAACACCCCCCCCCATATATTAATTTGGTAACACTGCAGTTTAGGTTCATCAAAAATGCATCCGTTACTCATTTGTTCTGATGTAACAAGACCTTAACAAAGGCTTCTTATGGCCTTCGTGACACTTCTGAAACCTCGGTATGTTGGTTATTCATCTCTGTGCTGTGTGGCATATTGGCATGCTGGCAAAATGACTTGTTAATATGAATGATTCACAGGCCGTATACTAAATATGTAATATCGAAAGAAATGCGTCTCGGTTAAGCCACCACAGGCCACTCCAAAGTCAAATTTTGTTAGTAGACCACATTGCAGAGATGAAGAAACACTTTACTGATGCTTTGGAACCGTTACAAGAAGTGTTTAAAGTCTTGTATGGCGTACAGTGGGGGCCCTTGCCCGGCCGGGACGCCCCTACAATGGAAGGACCTGGGGAGGGAGGGAGCATATCCAGAGCATTACCTCCCTCGGAGCTCTAGGTGGCAAGCCCCTGTGGGCTGCAGCGGTTCCTCAGACTCCCACAGGGCTCCATGGGATCTGGACTTTGGTGCCGCCCTGTTGAGATCCGTGGGCACCACCAGGGGGTGGTGCAGCTGCTGCTGCTGAGCCCTTATGGGCAGTTCTTCTGCCACACCCAGAAAGTGGAACAACAAACACCTGGAGCAGTTCCAGGGTGCCTTATAAAAGGAGCCAGAAGACACTACTCCGGGAGCCAGAGTTGGGAGGAGGTAGACGAAGCTTGTCCAAAGGAGTGGAGGAGGACAAAGAGAAAGAGAAGAAGAAGAAGAAATGTATGTAGTGCTGTGCTTGGGGACTGTGCTAGACTTGTGGGAAACGGGGGAAGGCGTTTCCCATGAGGAGAAAGAAAAATTAAAAAGACTTGTGTGCCTTGAACTTGCGTGCCATGCCCCTCTGTGTCGGGTTGTTGGTGGTCCACACTTATTACATTAGAATAAACCATTAACGACACACTGCACAATAACGTGCAGTGAATCCACTTGGCTTGAGCCTTCCTAGTTTTCCTCCTCTTTCTCTGTACGTTTAGCACTCGTTTCCTCAGAGGCTGATGCACTTGCTGCTTCCTGAGCAGCCAGCAGTAGGTGCCATTGTGTGTGTGTGTGTGTGTCCATCCATTTTCCAACCCGCTGAATCCAAACACAGGATCACGGGGGTCTGCTGGAGCCAATCCTAGCCAACACAGGGCACAAGGCACATATATATACAGTGGTGTGAAAAACTATTTGCCCCCTTCCTGATTTCTTATTCTTTTGCATGTTTGTCACACAAAATGTTTCTGATCATCACACACATTTAACCATTAGTCAAATATAACACAAGTAAACACAGAATGCAGTTTTTAAATGATGGTTTTTATTATTTAGGGAGAAAAAAAAATCCAAACCTACATGGCCCTGTGTGAAAAAGTAATTGCCCCCTTGTTAAAAAAGAACCTAACTGTGGTGTATCACACCTGAGTTCAATTTCCTGATTACTGCCACACCTGTTTCAATCAAGAAATCACTTCAATAGGAGCTGCCTGACACAGAGAAGTAGACCAAAAGCACCTCAAAAGCTAGACATCATGCCAAGATCCAAAGATTAAAGGTTATAAAACCATTTCTAAAGCTTTGGGACTCCAGCGAACCCCAGTGAGAGCCATTATCCACAAATGGCAAAAACATGGAACAGTGGTGAACCTTCCCAGGAGTGGCCGGCCGACCAAAATTACCCCAAGAGCGCAGAGACGACTCATCCGAGAGGTCACAAAAGACCCCAGGACAACGTCTAAAGAACTGCAGGCCTCACTTGCCTCAATTAAGGTCAGTGTTCACGACTCCACCATAAGAAAGAGACTGGGCAAAAACGGCCTGCATGGCAGATTTCCAAGACGCAAACCACTGTTAAGCAAAAAGAACATTAGGGCTTGTCTCAATTTTGCTAAGAAACATCTCAATGATTGCCAAGACTTTTGGGAAAATACCTTGTGGACTGATGAGACAAAAGTTGAATTTTTTGGAAGGCAAATGTCCCGTTACATCTGACTTAAAAGGAACACAGCATTTCAGAAAAAGAACATCATACCAACAGTAAAATATGGTGGTGGTAGTGTGATGGTCTGGGGTTGTTTTGCTGCTTCAGGACCTGGAAGGCTTGCTGTGATAGATGGAACCATGAATTCTACTGTCTACCAAAAAATCCTGAAGGAGAATGTCCGCCATCTGTTCGTCAACTCAAGCTGAAGCGATCTTGGGTGCTGCAACAGGACAATGACCCAAAACACACCAGCAAATCCACCTCTGAATGGCTGAAGAAAAACAAAATGAAGACTTTGGAGTGGCCTAGTCAAAGTCCTTGACCTGAATCCAATTGAGATGCTATGGCATGACCTTAAAAAGGCGGTTCATGCTAGAAAACCCTCAAATAAAGCTGAATTACAACAAGTCTGCTAAGATGAGTGGGCCAAAATTCCTCCAGAGCGCTGTAAAAGACTCATTGCAAGTTATCGCAAACGCTTGATTGCAGTTATTGCTGCTAAGGGTGGCCCAACCAGTTATTAGGTTCAGGGGCAATTACTTTTTCACAC